>NC_080539.1:276299040-276599040 GCF_028640845.1 Ahaetulla prasina
CTTAAAAATGCTAGTATAAAATAATAAATAACAACTAAAATCTATAATAAAATCCAGTGTCAATTATACATGGTCTGACTATATGTTAGTTGCAAAGCCATATTATGGAATGACATGACTGTGTCCATTTGCCTCCTTCAAAAACGAAGTAACAAAGAAGATAAGGCTCTATGATTTATTATTTTTAACACAGGGAAATAAGCATTTTGGCTATTGTGCACCTTTAGAATTTTGAGACACTTGTGTGCATTCTCAGAAATGGCTGTCATGATAGAATGAGATATTATAACTCAGTGTAACTGTTTGTTCTGTTATGATTATTTAAGACTTGAGAATATTATATAATGATAACTATTTCTTCTTAAGAATCAACAGCATAATTTAAATTCAATACAGTATTATTCACAAAGTTACTATTTATAGCAATTCAGCTTTTAAGATCTAGTCCCTGCCAACAACTGGTGTTCTGTGTGTGGGGTCTCTACATTTGAGATATAAATAAACTATATTTCACATTTAATTTTAATGGGGTTTGTGTTATTTTAATTGTAATTTTTAAATTTCGGCCTATTTAAATAAGTTTTTTAATTTAGTGTTTTTACCTTGTATTATATTTGGATTATTTTAATTGTAATTTTTAAATTTCAGCCTATTTAAATAAGTTTTTTAATTTAGGGCGGTATAAAAATTTGATTAATTAATTAAATAAATAAATAAATAAATAAATAAATAAATAAATAAATAAATAAATAAATAAATAAATAAATAAATAAATATATTTAAATTTATTCTGTCCTCTCTCAATCTTCCAGGTTCTTAAAGAAAAAGTAATCCATATATCATCACAACTTCCCTTTTTGCAAAGAGCAAGCTAATAAAACCAAAAGCACATAAAAATAAATAAATCACTTAATCATAATGAATAACCAGCCACCAAGAGTTTATTAAACCGATATCTTGTTTTTCCAACGTGCCATAAAATCTCCCATGTCCAATCACCATGCTATTGATAAACAATCTGGATTTTTCAAACATACTATACATGATATCAGTTCAAAAGCTGAAGCAGCATCTGTGGAAGAGGGAGCTTCTCTAGAGTAGTAGCAACAACTCCAGACATAGTTCTCTGAACTATATTATTAGTTATTAAAAGATCTTCTTACACGGCCACTTGGAACAAGACAGTGAAAGACACTAGGCATTATGGCCAGAATTTCAATAAAACATTATTCTACACACACCAAAAAAACAACAACAAACTAACTAATCAAAGAACCATACACTTCCAGCATCATTTGAATTTCATTAACAGACGAGATCTATATTTGAACTATTTTATATTTATTTTGTGTCTTCAAGTCAGTACCGACTCCTGGCAACTGCCTGGACAAGCCCCTGCAATTTTTTTGACAAGATTTTGGAAGTTGTTTAGTATTACCTCCTTCCTAGAGCTGAGAGGAAGAGAATATCTCAAAGTTACCCAAATTTATCCAGCTATCTTTGCGTCTATGGCAAAATTAGAACTCATAGTTTCCTACTTTCCCACTAGTCTGGTGCCTTAAACCAATAACCAACTGGCCAACCAACTATGCTTGAAATATTTTCAACTTATTCAAGGCCAAAATCTATTTTTATGTATATTATAGTACTCAGATGCTATTGATAAACAATCTGGATTTTCAAACATTTGATCAATACAGTCCCGTTTCAAAGTCAGTCCCATTTAATTCAGCAATTGACCTATGGGAATACCACAAAGCCAACAACAACAATTTATTATTACCGTCTTAGACAGAGACCAAAACAAATAAAAGCACTCAGTGTATATACACTTAAAAATGCTAGTATAAAATAATAATAATAGGAAGAAGAAGAAGAAGAAGAAGAAGAAGAAGAAGAAGAAGAAGAAGAAGAAGAAGAAGAAGAAGAAGAAGTAGTAGTAGTAGTAGTAGTAGTAGTGGTGGTGGTGGTGGTAGTAGTAGTAGTAGTAGTAGTAGTAGTCAGCTGCAGAAGGCCACCTTACTGGGATCTGCTCGCATAATTCAATGATACATCACGCAGTCCTAAACGCTTGGGAAGTGTTCGACTAGTGATCTGTGATACGAAATCCAGCATAGTTATCTCGTTTGTTGTGTATACTGTCATTTTGTGTAAATAAAATAATAAATAACAACTAAAATCTATAATAAAATCCAGTGTCAATTATACATGGTCTGACTATACGTTAGTTGCAAAGCCATATTATGGAATGACATGACTGTGTCCATTTGCCTCCTTCAAAAACAAAGTAACGAAGAAGATAAGGCTCTATGATTTATTATTTTTAACACAGGGAAATAAGCATTTTGGCTATTGTGCACCTTTAGAATTTTGAGACACTTGTGTGCATTCTCAGAAATGGCTGTCATGATAGAATGAGATATTATAACTCAGTGTTACTGTTTGTTCTGTTATGATTATTTAAGACTTGAGAATATTATATAATGATAACTATTTCTTCTTAAGAATCAACAGCATAATTTAAATTCAATACAGTATTATTCACAAAATTACTATTTATAGCAATTCAGCTTTTAAGATCTAGTCCCTGCCAACAACTGGTGTTCTGTGTGTGGGGTCTCTACATTTGAGATATAAATAAACTATATTTCACATTTAATTTTAATGGGGTTTGTGTTATTTTAATTGTAATTTTTAAATTTCGGCCTATTTAAATAAGTTTTTTAATTTAGTGTTTTTACCTTGTATTATATTTGGATTATTTTAATTGTAATTTTTAAATTTCAGCCTATTTAAATAAGTTTTTTAATTTAGTGTTTTACCTTGTATTATATTTGGATTATTTTAATTGTAATTTTTAATAGTTTAAGAGATGGATGTAATGTTAATTAGAATGTAATTGTTATAATAGATATATTTTAGATGGGAGGTTCCAGCTGGTTTAACACTGAATTATAAAGGAAGAAAATTTGAAAGAGATTTTTATTCAGGCCTTTGCTCAGATAGAGGAGTGGAACCAGAAGATTTTGAAGTTAATATTGAAAAATTTATCGTGTTAATTCTTGGTGGGCAAGGCAGAAGTGTTTACCGAGAGATGTGGTTATTTATTTTACAAATAAGAGGATTAGGTATGGAATTTTGCAAGCATTTTATAAAAATAAAATTTCAAATATTAGGACAAGATATAATAATGATGAAGGAAATTCCTCCTAAAATGTTAAGAAAGAGAAAAGAATTTGCCTTTCTGGTGGATGAGCTTAAGAAACATCAGATATATTTTAGATGGGAGGTTCCAGCTGGTTTAACACTGAATTATAAAGGAAAAAAGTATTTTCTCAATACAATTTGTGAAGCACGAGATTTTTATACTAATGTATTAAAGATTGGGAATTCTTTGTTAACAGATGTTAAGTTGAATGGTGAATAGATGGTTGAAAATGTGTAAGATAGAAGAAGGGAGGAGAATGTTTAACTTTATTATATATGATTATGGTTAATTTTTGTAAATGATTTATTGTGGATATAAATGTGTAATTTTAGGGGTACTATTTGATATATTTAAGGTATAAAGGAATAGGAAGATGGAATATTGTTTAATTTTGGAGGATAGATAGTAAAATTTAGGAATTTGGATTAAATATTATATTTAAGAGATGGATGTAATGTTAATTAGAATGTAATTGTTATAATAGATATATTTTGGATAAGTTATAGGTGTAATTTTAATAATGTTATTTGATATAAGTAAGGTAAAGTGAAGATTTTAACTACTACAATTGATACTTTGGATATTTGTAATATTATTTGTTGTATATATAAATGTTAAAGATGTGAAAAGATGGACTATTGCTTACCCTTGAAGGTTGGACAGAAAAATTAAAGAAACTAAGTTGGAAATATGAACTATTTTTGAGAGACTGCTTAGGGAAGAAAGACATTTTAGAAGAACCCTTGGTGAATATTGGAAGATGGAACGTTGTTTTGATATTGATTGATGAAGGTTGGATATTAAAAACTATGTACTTTATTCAAGAATAAACACTAACTCAATCGGAAACTTCTGAGAACTCTAGGAGTGGAATGGTCTGATATATAATGGATTGGAAGAAAAGTATCTTCTTTGTCTTTGGAAGGGGAGTGGAGGTTTTAAGGAATGACTATGGATTATGATTTGTGCTAGATTTTAATTTTGTTGTTAGTTTTATACCCTGTATTCGGTTCTCGGAAGTCCTGGGGGTGGGGGAGGAAGGGAAGGGAGGGAGGGGCAGAAAATGGATTGATAGTTAATGTACAAAGATGATTGAAGATGTATAATTAATGTAAGATCGGACCTGCCTGGATACTACTTTAGAATGATGGGAAAGAAGGAAGTAGAAGAGAGAAGGAGGAAAGAGAAGAGGAGGAGGAGGAAAGGAAGGAAGAGGGGAAGAGGGAGAAGAAAGGAGTAGGGAGGAAAGAGGAGAGGATGTAGATAAGAGAGGGGGAGGATGGTTATGGAAAGTAGAAAAAGGTAGAGAAGGAGAGTAAAAGGAAAAGGAAGGGGGTGGTGACCGGCAGATCCGATTAATTGTATATGATGGTACATTAAATATGTTATTGGATATGTTATTGGATAAGAATGTCAAAATAAAACTTTTTTGAACAACAAAAAAAAATAGTTTACCAATAAAGGAGAATATTTGTAGCTCAGGATTGAAATCAGAGGTCCTTGATGCTCTCTGAGCTTGGTCGCTTACTTGCAGACATTTCACTACCTAAACTAGATAACTAGTGTCATTCTTGGTTATATATTTTTGCTTGATTAGAATGGTTTCTTCTCTTCTGCTATTCTTATGGTTCCTTATATTTCTTTATTGTTTACTATATCATCAGTATAATTTTTTGATGCTTTTTTTTTTTTGTTTACATTTATACCCCGCCCTTCTCCGAAGACTCAGGGCGGCTTACAGTGTATAAGGCAATAGTCTCATTCTATTTGTATATATTTTTTACAAAGTCAACTTATTGCCCCCCCAACAATCTGGGTCCTCATTTTACCTACCTTATAAAGGATGGAAGGCTGAGTCAACCTTGGGCCGGGCTCGAACCTGCAGTAATTGCAGGCTTTGTGTTCTTAATAACAGGCTGTTCTTAATAACAGGCCTTACCAGCCTGCGCCATTCACCGGCTTAATTTCACATTGCCGGATTCAGTATTATATTTATATAAATTCCACAAAGGTATAGGCCTCCATCTCTCTTTTAGATGATGCAGTGAAGTCAATCAAGCAATTTCTTTTTAACCACTGGTCATTATAATAGCAGTATAACACATTTTGTTAGATTGCCTTGCAGGTGTTTTGGCTTGGATGTCATTGCACACCTTAAACATGGGTAAGATATGTTGCTGCTGCTGTTGAATAGAATAGAATAGAATAGAATAGAATAGAATAGAATAGAATAGAATAGAATAGAATAGAATAGAATTTATTGGCCAAGTGTGATTGGACACACAAGGAATTTGTTTTGGTGCATATGCTCTCAGTGTACATAAAAGAAAAAGAAAAAAAATACCTTCATCAAGGTACAACATTTACAACACAATTGATGGTCAATATATCAATATAAATCATAAGGATAGCAACAAAAAGTTACAGTCATACAGTCATAAGTGGAAAGAGAATGGTGATGGAAACGATGAGAAGATTAACAGTAGTGTAGATTTAATAAATAGTTTGACAGTGTTGAAGGAATTATTTGTTTAGCAGAGTGATGGCTTTCGGGAAAAAACTATTCTTGTGTATAGTTGCTCTGGTGTGCAGTGCTCTATAGCGTCGTTTTGAGGGTAGGAGTTGAAACAGTTTATGTCCAGGATGTGAGGGATCTGTAAATATTTTCACAGCCCTCTTCTTGATTCGTGCAGTATACAGGTCCTCAATGGAAGGCAGGTTGGTAGCAATTATTTTTTCTGCAGTTCTAATTATCCTCTGAAGTCTGTGTCTTTCTTGTTGGGTTGCAGAACCGAACCAGACAGTTATAGAGGTGCAAATGACAGACTCAATAATTCCTCTGTAGAACTGGATCAGCAGCTCTTTGGGCAGTTTGAGCTTTCTGAGTTGGTGCAGAAAGAACAGTCTTTGTTGTCCTTTTTTGATGATGTTTTTGATGTTAGCTGTCCATTTTAGATCTTGTGATATGATAGAACCTAGAAATTTGAAGGTTTCTACTGTTGATACTGTGTTGTCAAGTATTGTGAGAGGTGGAAGTATGGAAGGGTTTCTCCTAAAGTCTACCACCATTTCTACAGTTTTGAGTGTGTTCAGTTCCAGATTGTTTTGGTTGCACCACAAGGCTAGTCGTTCGACCTCTCGTCTATATGCGGATTCGTCATTGTCTCGAATGAGACCAATCACTGTTGTGTCATCTGCGAACTTCAGTAGCTTAACAGATGGATCATTGGAGATGCAGTCATTGGTATACAGAGAGAAGAGAAGTGGGGAGAGCACACAGCCTTGGGGGGGCCCTGTGCTAATTGTACAGGTATTTGATGTGATCTTGCTTAGCTTCACCTGTTGCTTCCTGTTTGTTAGGAAGCTTGTGATCCACTTACAAGTCTGTTCCGGTACCTGTAGCTGGTTTAGCTTAGTTAGAAGAGTGTCTGGAATGATGGTATTGAATGCTGAACTAAAGTCTACAAAAAGGACCCTTGCATAGGTCTTTGGAGATTCAAGATGTTGTAGGATGTAGTGCAGAGCCATATTAACAGCATCATCTGTTGATCTATTTGCTCGGTATGCAAATTGCAAGGGGTCTAACAGCGGATCCGTGATGGTTTTCAAGTAGGAAAGCACTAGCCTTTCAAAGGCTTTCATGACTACAGATGTTAAAGCAACTGGTCTGTAGTCATTCAGTTCCTTGATAGTGGGCTTCTTTGGCACTGGGATGATGGTAGAGCGTTTGAAGCAAGAAGGAACATAGCACATCTCTAGTGATTTATTGAAGATATGGGTGAAGATGGGGGCCAATTGGTCAGCACAGACTTTTAAGCAAGAAGGAGTTATCTTGTCTGGGCCTGGAGCTTTTCCTGGCTTTTGTCTGTGAAATAGGTTCTGCACTTCCTTTTCTGTGATCACTAGGGGTTGTGAACCCAATGGGATGGGGTCAGTTTTTATTTTTATTGTTTTCCTGATCATCCTGCAGCCATGAGACTATAAAGCTGATTGTTTTCATTTCTGGACTAAGGTAGCAGTTTGTCAGTTATACACTACTTTCTATCTTCAAATCCAAAAGATGTCTGTTAGGACACTTTGTGATGTTTCCTCTTGTCAAATTTCTCCTTTGGCAATACTTCTCTATAGACTTCCAATCTAGTCACATTATCATTTTCCAAGCTCCCTCTATAGATACTGTATTCTTCATTATCCTCATTATGCTTCATTCTCATTATATGCTTCACCAAATAACCTGATCTAGTTTGTTCCATTTACTAGAATAACATTTTGTCTTTGGGTGTTTATGTCTGTGGTTCTTATTTTGTGAAGTCAACTGCCTTTGACCCTTCAATTAAAGGCTACATTAATGCAATTTATAAAGGAGCTAAAATAGCTTTAGGTCTTGCTTTCATGGAAGGGCTATTTCTTTGGTCTGATGAGTTAAGGACATCAGTGATGTCCTTAAACTTTGTCAGTTCATGGAATCTAGTGGAAATTGAACATTTTAAAATGATGTCCATATGCATCTATGTGTATAATTAAAAATTAAGATTCTTATATTACCTATTACCCCTATTACCTTATATTACCTTGTCTGGTTGAGTTGATTGTTCTAGATTTTAGATTCTGAAAGTAAATTTATTGTTTATTGTTTCATTGAGAATTTATTGCATTTTAATTTTTAATATTATATTAATTTATTTTGTATATTATATATTCATTTTACAGATTTTTAACACATGAAATAGTACTAATACTATGGCAAAAAAAAATAAGCAGAAAGGCACTCTTCATATCAATACCAAACTGGAAAACATTATTTTTTTCCTATATGGGTAAAGATAGGGAATAAAAATTTCAGTGCATTGTTTCGATTTATATCCTCAACATTAATTCCATTAGATTTAATTCTGTAATAAATCAGTAATTTTGGAACAGTAGCACTTATCATATCGCAAGATCTAAAATGGACAGCTAACATCAAAAACATCATTAAAAAAGGACAACAAAGAATGTTCTTTCTGCGCCAACTCAGTAAGCTCAAACTGCCCAAGGAGCTGCTGATTCAGTTCTACAGAGGAATTATTGAGTCTGTCATTTGCACCTCTATAACTGTCTGGTTCGGTTCTGCAACCCAACAAGAAAAACACAGACTTCAGAGGATAATTAGAACTGCAGAAAAAATAATTGCTACCAACCTGCCTTCCATTGAGGACCTGTATACTGCACAAATCAAGAAGAGGGCCGTGAAAATATTTACAGATCCCTCACATCCTGGACATAAACTGTTTCAACTCCTACCCTCAAAATGACGCTATAGACCACTGCACACCAGAACAACTAGACACAAGAACAGTTTTTTTCCCTAAGGCCATCACTCTGCTAAACAACTAATTCCATCAACACTGTCAAACTATTTACTGAATCTGCACTACTATTAATCCTCTCATAGTTCCCATCACCAATCTCTTTCCATTTATGACTGTATGACTATAACTTGTTGCTGGCAATCCTTATGATTTATATTGATATATTGACCATCAATTGTGTTGTAAATGTTGTACCTTGATGAACGTATCTTTTCTTTTATGTACACTGAGAGCATATGCACCAAGACAAATTCCTTGTGTGTCCAATCACACTTGTCCAATAAAAAATTCTATTCTATTCTATTCTATTCTATTCTATTCTATTCTATTCTATTCTATTCTATTCTATTCTATTCTTTCCTGCAGAGCTGTTTTTCAAAAGTGAAGTTTTACTAGACTGCATATAATTAGCAATGACTGTGGCTAGCAATGTTATACCTCATATTCAAATGAACAAAGAAATAGCAGGTAAGAAGAAAATGTATTATAACTGAAGGGCAAAACTGTTACTATAATTGAATACCAACGACAAAATGAGAATGCATAATGGTAACTGCTGGAATAATGAAGCAACAATAGCAAAACACAAGTTATTCCATATTCTTTTGTTGTTAACGATGATAATAGAGCTTTGTTTAGAAACAAAATGAAGGTAGTTGCAAATGATATAATTTACAGTGCAATCAAAGAGTTTTTCTCAGTAGAACTTTCATGAATATGTAGCACATTGTTAAGAGCGATAGTATACATTGGTCAAATGAGACATTGGTTTTAAAAGATCTATTCATAACAGGTTATTATTGAAGTAAATGGCTGATTACTACAGTCAAGCGCTTTCTTGTGGACATGTGTTTCTTGTTTGAAAAAGAGATAGATGACTTAAAAGTGACCATTTTTTAAAGAACTTGGAATGATGGGTGAGGACAGAATCAGGTAAAATAGAATTGTTGGATGGAACTTGGATTGGGTCTTTAAAGAATTGCAGGAACCAGGACTTTTTCTGTGATGGAGCCAGATTTTTGAGCTCCGGCCACTGTCTGAATTAATCCCTGCTGTTTTCCTGTCAAGGTTTTTGGAAGTGGATTGACATTGCCTTCTTCCTAGGGATGAGAGAGAGAGAGCGATTGGCCCATTGTTACCCAGCTGACTTTGTGCCTAAGGCACGACTAAAACTCATAGTCTCCCAGTTTCTAGATTGATGCTTTAACCACTGCACTAAATTTTGCTATGGTATTTAAACAATATGTGTAGAATATCAATATACAAGTATCTAGAGGAAAGCTGTTCCAGAGTAGAATTCTGCTCCACAGAATTTGCTAAACCCTTTGAGATGGGAAAAATTAAAATGGAAGAGGGTATTGTATATTGAACAGTGATAACATAGCAGTACAAACATTGTCGTAATAACAGCAATTGAATAGCAATAGTATACAGTATAGTAATAGAGAAAGCAATAGAATAGAATATAGAAGGCACTCACATAGCATGTTTATATATTTGTTTTTACAAAATAAAACATTTCCCCACCTCTCATAGGAAGAGCTCAATAAACTGGAATCCGGGGCTCTTAGAGCCTGGGTCAACCTAACTGGGTAAGATTTTAAAAAAAAGAATATCCCCATGAGATAAAATGGGCTCTAAAATACTACTCTAGTGCAGGAATTCTCAATTAGTGCATCCTGGATTTAAACTCACCATTCTTTTAACTGTATAATATTAGCTCTAGCTATTGAATGAAAATATTCCTGTACTCTGCATGCCCCATGATAAATGTGCCTGCTATCTTCTTTTCTCCATGCCCATATTTTTAACTTTGGCTGGCCAACAACCTACTTTTCTATGCACACTGAACCTGAGCTGCAAACATTTCTGGGTCATATTAGGTAACAAATACTAGATGTATAGGTCATTTTATAGTGTTTAATATTTATTTTAATACATTCTCCTAGTGACAATCCCATGGCCAGATTGAAATAATAACTGGAAAAGGGACTTATTTTTTTATTTTTATTTATTTACTAAATTTATTTGCTGCCCATTTCACCACAAGATGAGACGAAACTTAATCTCATTTAAGCTAAAAGAACTACTCGTAATTATTCTTTAGCTGAAGAAGCAACAAACAGAACTTGGAACCCATATTATTCAGAAAAACGTTTACAAATAACAAAAGAACTTTATATGTTGTCTACCAATCAAAGTAAAGCAAGTATATTCTCAACAATCACTATAGCAGACCTCCCCAAAATTTTCAGCTTTGGGGACCAGCTGGGGGGGGAGAGGGGATGGCTCCCCACATGCAGCAGACAAGCAGGTCCAGTTGCAACTCGGTTTGCACAAGTGGCAGGAACGTGTGCCCACTGCTTGCACAAATGGAGAGCGCTCACTATCTGCTCTCACAAATGTATATGCACGTGTTCACCTGCCTGCCACTTCAGCCCAGTTCCGAAAGACTCAAGCCCTGTAATGGGTCGCAGCCTAGGGTTTGGGGACCCCTGCACTATAGAATCTTAGCAGTAGGAAAACCTGTCTTCAAAGAAAAGAACAAGGAAGTCCAGTTGCCTCCTGAAAAAAGCACCTTTGGGACAACCACGACCTGGATGACTGGGAATCTCCATATAGCTGTAGGAAAAGTTGGTCTTTGCATTTGCTCTATAGTTTCAACTTCAGTCACAAATTTGAAGCACAATTTTTAATGTGTCAATATAAGCTCCTTTATTAACACACCCAGTTCTATATCTGAATTGGGCAGTCTTCAACTTAATAAAGTTGAGACAAAAATCTATGAAGCTGATATCAATAACATCTGATATACAGACAAAATTCTGTCTGCATGAACTTTAGCTTGTTGCATGGGAACAAAGCAATATTAAAGAATAAAATACACACAAAGCCTTTAATAATATGTTGCCCATTGTATAGTCTTTATTAAAGCAAACTGAAAGTAACTCAAAATTTCAGATCACTTGATTGATTTCATTGTCACTGATATGAAGGTATTATTTAAAGATCTAAAAGTAAAATCCAATAACAGAACTGGGAAAAAACGGTAAAACTCTAGGACCTCTAATACGGGGAGTTGCAATCAAATAATGGCTGACTTTTTTCCCCATTAAATATCAGGTTTATATTAAATTAAATTTATATATAAAACACTGATCAGCACTGAAAATAATAGCCTAGAGGATCAATGCAACAGAGTGCCATGTTGTTAAATAAGCATCCAATTAGAGCTGTAATCCTACATGTTCAATGCTTTGAAATGGTATTTTATCTTAGCATTTTCCCTGTAGGGTAGCAATAGAAGGCAGCTGAAACCTCATGATCCATACATTTCACATTTGGATATGAAAGCTCGACTGCTTTTCTGTGCATGTGTAAAATCTGAATACAAAATAAAGTCCTTTGAAAGACCATGCAGGGTCATCTAAAGCAGCGGTCACCAACTGGTGGTCCGTGGACCACTGGTGGGTCATGAGAAAATTTTGGTGGTCCACAGAAAAATTATTTGCATTTTTTTATATTGCACTAAATCACGGGTCCTCAAACTATGGCCCCTGGTCCAGATATGTGCAATGAACGTTTGTGTTCCTGCAAGAGTTTCCCCCTTCGGGGTCTTTTTGTGTGGGTCAGAGGGGGGCAGAAATTCTGACTTGGGGTCTGCTTCAGCCTCCTGGTGTGGGGTTTTGGGTGAAGGCTGGAGGGAAGTGCTGCTGGTGGCAAAGAGCTGGAGGGCCTCATTCCAGTGGGACTGCATCATGGCCTGGAATTGGCTGACCATCTCAGCCCACTGAGCCTCCAGGCTCAGGTACCTGATCTTGCATTCCCACAGGTCTTCCATCTGTTTGGAAAGCCTATGTTCGTAGTCCTCAGTGAGGTGCTTCTGCTGAGCCTCCTTCTCGGTCAGATCCAGTTTGAACTGAGCCAGCTGTTTTGCCAATTTTTTCTTGTGGTGGCTGCTTAGCTGTTGGGGCCCTAAGGAGCTTGGGCAGGGAGGCGAGGAGTGACTGGGAGGGGAGAGGTGAGTAGAGGCCGACAAGGCGTGAGTGACATCAAGTTGGCCACGCCTACCCAGTCATATGGCCACCTAGCCAGGCCCACCAAGCCGGTCACTAGGCAGATCATTTTAGTGGTCTGTGGGATTTAAAATTATGAATTTAGCAGTCCCTGAGGTCCGAAAGGTTGGGGACCCCTGATCTAAAGCATGAAGAGAAAAAAAAAAGAATACTCACGTGGATAATCTTTTGGATGTGATTTCTCTGACCAGTTTCCATAAAAGGTAAGCCTATATTTAGCAGTTCCACAGGCACAGCAGTCTATGATTGGCTTATCTGTCACACCCTCCATGGTGGAGTCTAATAAGAAATAATAATATAAAACATTATTTTGTGTAATACGTAACTGTAAAAGGGTTGTGTTATGTACCTTAACAAGACATTAGGCAACAGATTTTGTTCAAATTCAAATACAATAAGCATATCTGTGAAGGGATTTTATTAAATGAAGCAGAATTAGCACCATATATAGTGCAAAGATTGCCTTAAGTCCCTTCTGCCTGCCAGCAATCCCCCAAGGATGATAGTAGATAGGTCTTGAAATAGGCATGTACACAGCAGCATTTCATGTTTCTTCTTTACATGTGTATCTAGGACTAGAATAGTTTCTACGTCTATGTGTCAATGTTCTGACTGACAAACCCAACCAAAGCAAGCACAGCTGAGACAATCCAATCTCTTAATCAGTGGTGGGTTTCAAAAATTTTTACCACCGATTCTGTGGATGTGGCTTGGTGGTGTGGCTTGGTGGGCGTGGCAGGGGAAGGATACTGTAAAATCTCCCTTCCCTTTCCAATCCAGGGCAAGGTTACTGCAAAATCCCCATTTCTTCCCGATCAGCTGGGACTTGGTAGGCAGAGAATGGATGGGGGCAGGGCCAGTCAGAATTTTTACTACTGGTTCTCCAAACTACTCAAAATTTCCGCTACCTGTTCTCCAGAACCAGTCAGAACCTGCTGAAACCCACCTCTTCTCTTAATGCAAAACTTTATTGAGTAGATCATATTGGCAAAGATGAGGGCAAAACTATTTCCAACATGAACCCATATAGTTAAAATTCAGGTCTTCCCTCCCCACTTTAGACCAGGTCACATTGTCCAATGAAGACTTCTGGTATTGTTGTGAAAAAGTTTTTTTGGCTCTGGTAAACACCTGCCAAAACATCCTTGGTTCCCATGGCTAGCATCTTGATGTCTGAAGCTTAGTTCTGTCTCCCCCTTCCCTCTCCCCATAGTTCGTTGACAAGCTGAGAAACAATAATGGTTGCAACAGCAAAAACTCCATTTGACGCTTGACACTATGTTCTATTGCTTACTTACACCTGTTATTTACTTTATCTTGTCAATACAAAATGAGGCAAGGCAGCGGTGAAGTGCACTTACTTTGCTACTAGTTCGGGAATGTGAGCACACAGGCCTCTTCTGCACATGCCCAGAGGCTTCTGCGCATGCCCAGAGGGTCAAAAACAGAACATAATGATGTCCCAGCAGGTGGGCGGAGCTTCCCGCCACCGGCGCTACCAGTTCACGCAAGCCGGATAGATCTGGCCAGATTTCACCACTGAGGCACGGATATTTCTGTAGCGCATAACTCTATACTCCATTCTTTCAGGGAGTATTACAAACAAGTGATATTACATAGGCATACCAAAGTGTGTCCATGCCTACTGATGCTACCTCATTAGGACCAGTCCAATAACCCAAATAAGAAGTATGAGTGATCATTTGGTTTTTTTTCTGAATGAAATTTCCTAGGAGATAATTTCACATTTCATTACAGGAAGGTTAAACATTCAGCACTGGCTAAGCGCATACAGTATAGGTTCAATATTGAAATAAAACTATGTATTTTAAGAAAGCTGTATTTTATTGCCAAAAGTAATGCTACATATTTATATGATATGTTTGCCTTCCATCCTTTATAAGGTAGGTAAAATGAGGACCCAGATTGTTGGGGGCAATAAGTTGACTTTGTATATAATATACAAATGGATGAAGACTATTGCTTGACATAGTGTAAGCCGCCCTGAGTCTTCGGAGAAGGGCGGGATATAAATGCAAAAAACAACAACAACAACATAGTTTAATTCTAGAATTTCAACTTTGCTCAAAAAAAAAAACTAGTAATACAAATCTTTCATAATCACCTAGGAAAAAGAAGTGTTACTTATTCTTATTCAACTTTCGGAAAGTCACCAAACTTTGAGGGTCTGCCAAATGTTGAAATTCTAAACTTGGCAAATACATTTTTGAGAGCCAATGTATCCTTCTCTTCCCGTATAAAATACAGCTCTAGATATTTGTAAATCTCAGCTGACTGCACATGTAACCTTGAGACCCAGGGTACATTTGTGATTGTGAACTAAGTTGGACCTAGAGATGGCCTTTTATTTATAAATGACTTCAGTTCAGCTGAAATCCTGTCTGATGAGAGTCAGAAGTGACAGAGGTTACCTGTCATTTTTCAAAGGTTATTTGCATTCTTCATTTGTTGCTTCTTTCTCGACCTTCTGATTCCCTCTCCCCTTTTTGAAATGAACCTACCTATGTGTGAAAAGGCCTGAAATATAGTTCAATAAAATACCATATATACTGCATGTACAGGGGAAGATATTGACAAGAAAAGTATGATATTGTAGAATTCTAGGGTATCTCCAGTATCGATTCTCCTTGTTTTGTCTCCCATATTATGCTAGTCCCACCTTAAAATATTGGAAGACATAATTTGAGGAAAGATGTGTTGCAAATCTCTTCTCCCACTGGTGTTTATGTTTTGATAGTACAGATAATTTTTCCTAGGTATACTTCCAGTTCTGTGGGTATAGCTTGGTGGGCGTGGCATGACTTAGTGGGTGTGGATTGGTGGGCATGGCAGGGGAAGGATACTGTAAAATCTCCATTCCCACACCATTCCAGGGGAAGGATACTGTAAAATATCCATTCCCTCCCCAATCCAGGGGAAGGTTACTGCAAAATCTCCATTTCCTCCCAATTAGCTGGTACTCGGGAGGCAGAGAATAGATGGGGCGGGGCCAGTCAGAGGTGGTATTTACCGGCTCTCTGAACTACTCAAAATTTCTGCTACCAGTTCTCCAGAACTGGTCAGAACCTGCTGAAATCCACCTCTGGTATACTTCTAAACAACAATTCTTCACATAGAAATAAAAGCCTCAAAGAATTGAAAATTTATGAAAATTCTGCTCACTGCCATAGCAGTCTATGGTAGTGATATTATAGGTAGAACATGGCGACATGTAACATAAGCAAATGTTCCGTACATACACTCATACTTAAGTTTGAAATAAAAATAAAAACATGCCGTAAAAAAGAGTTTCAAAGCAAGTTGAGAGGCGGAATGTTTCTTTCTTTTAGAAACAAATGGGATGCAATTCAGATTCTTGACAAATTGTTTTGGCTTTTAATGCTTCCTTTGACTTTTCTGCATTCAAAACCACAAGATATCTCCATTTCATTTATGTAACTTGCTCCACTGACTTTCCTGAGCACATTCACCCTTTATGACATAAAGAGCTGTTTCAAAATGAAAGCAATCTGCATTACTAAATAGACTCAGAAAGTGAGATAGTCTTGTGAGTGTCAGATATGTCATGTTCTATTAAATTCAGTTAAGCATCTTAGAGCACATACTTCAGGATATTTCAGGAAGAGTATAAAAGTCAAGGCCGAATTATGCTAATCCAGGATTCTTGAGTCAAAGGGAAAAAGGCGAAGGCCATTTGCCTTGGTATCCCCTTAAAAATGACTATTACTGAAAGAATAAACAGACACAAATAAAATGAATTGCAGTGGTAATTTCCTCTCCAGGGCTGCGTAAAGAATCACTAGTCTTGTGCAAGAAGATCCAGAAAGCATTTTCTGGAAGACTTCAGTATAAAAATCATGCATTTTGAATGTAATCTCAAAAGAAATTAAACATCTGCAGAACACGTATTCTACAATCCTTCTGAGTAAAGTGTTCCGGCAAATGAAAATGTGGGAGATACTATATAACATATAACATAAGAACAGAGTTGGAAGGGACCTTGGAGGTCTTCTAGTCCAACTCCCTGCCAAGGCAGGAAACCTTACACCATCTCAGACAGATGGTTATCCAACATTTTCTTAAAGATTTCCAGTGTTGGAGCATTCACAACTTCTGCAGGCAAGTTGTTCCACTTATCGATTGTTCTAACTGTCAGGAAATTTCTCCTTAGTTCTAAGTTGCTTCTCTCCTTGATTAGTTTCCACCCATTGCTTCTTGTTCTACCCCCAGGTGCTTTGGAGAATAGTTTGACTCCCTCTTCTTTGTGGCAACCCCTGAGATATTGGAACACTGCTATCATGTCTCCCCTAGTCCTTCTTTTCATTAAATTAGACATACCCAGTTCCTGTAACCGTTCTTCATATGTCCACTTTGCTTCTGTTAAGGAAAATAGGAAAAAAGTACATCTTCTCTTCTGACAAAATATTTTAGGTTAGCTGTGTGAAAGTGGCAAGATGAGTCTGCATGAAGCAACTTGCATGTCATTATGGTGGCAATTCAGTGGTGGTATTCAGCCTTGTTCTATCCAGTTTGGGTGAACCGATAGGGGCAACTGCGGGATGCCCCATCCACCCGCGTGGACATCATTACGTCCCATTTTTCAATGTTTTCAAGGCTCTGTGCATGCACAGAAGGCCTTTCGCATGCACGGAAGATGACGCAAACACGCACATTGGCAAATCGGTAGGGAAGGTAAGCGAATACCACCCCTGTGGCAATTGCAAAAAACAAACAAACTACTTTGCATTATTTCTGCACCTGAGAGATAAAAGGAAGATGAGTAGATATAACTTCCTATATGCCACTTGATTCTCTCAGTAGGCACATTACTCTGGCAGGAGTAGCTTCTTCTAAGAATGCAGTTTTTATTTTTTAAAATCTGAGGTGTGTACTATCCCTATAAGGTAGACTATAGCAGGGGTCTCCAACCTTGGTCCCTTTAAGACTTGTGGACTTCAACTCCCAGAATTCCTCAGCCAACTTTGCTTGCTGAAGGACTCTGGGAGTTGAAGTCCACAGGTCTTAAAGGGACCAAGGTTGGAGACCCCTGGACTATAGTACTTATTTATTTATTTTTATTTATTTATTTATTTTATTCGTCATAACAATATAACAATATATATATATAAGCGTTGCATAAAGGGTTATATAATATATGAACATATATACGAGGAGAAACGAGGTACTAAAAACATATATATACATAGGGGAAGAAACAGTAGGACAGGAACGGAAGGCACGTATGTGCTCTTATGCACGCCCCTTAGAGTCCTCTTAGGAAAGTGGTGAGGTCAACCGTGGACAGTTTTTGAATAAAGCCTTTGGGGTTATGAGAAGAAACTACAGAGTCAGGTAATGCATTCCAAGTATATACAATTCTGTTACAGAAATCGTGTTTTCTGCAATCTAAACTGGAGCGGTTGACATTGAGTTTAAATCTATTGGTAGCTCTTGTGATATTGTTATTGAAACTAAAAAAGTCATTGACAGGAAGGACATTACAACGGATGATTTTATATGCTAAACCCAGATCTTGTCGGCGAAGTTCCAAGTTTTCTAGACCCAAGATATCAAGTCTGGTGGAATAAGGTATTTTATTAGTTTCGGAGGAGTGGAGAATTCTTCTCGTAAAATACCTTTGGACACGCTCAACTGTGTTGATGTCAGATATATGATATGGGTTCCAGACAGGAGAGCAGTAATCGAGAATTGGCCTAACAAATGTTTTATATGCTCTGGTCAGTAGCGTGGTGTTTTTTGAAAAGAAGCTACGTAAAATTAAGTTAGCTATATAGTTGCAGTGGGCTTTGGAACTTAAATCGTTAGATATAAAAACTCAAAGGTCTTTGACAGGGTGGGGGTCATCTGCGAGGCAATGTCCATCAAGCATGTACTTTGTGATTGGGTTCTTTCTTCCAATATGCAAGACTGAGCATTTACTGGTTGAGATTTGTAGTTGCCAAATTTTAGACCAAGCAGTTAGATGATCAAGGTCCTTTTGAATTGTGGATGTATTATCAGTGGTATTGAAAAGTTTGACATCATCAGCAAAGAGAACACAGTTACTTCATTGGACAGAAACTTGCAAACACTGATTGTGTTTCCTTTCCTCCCCCGTTTTAGTTTCATGACAATTAGGGATCTCTCTCCCCCCCCCCCCCGCCGTTTCTCTGAGTTTTATGTGTGTGTGTTTGTGTGTATGCTGTCTGAGACATTTTTGCAATTTTTTTTTTGGCCTGCATTCAAGTTTCATTTATCTGATCATTGCCTCGGTAGTGGATCTTCCCTCTGTCCTTCAAGGCCAGCTTGTTTATTGACTACAGTGTGTGTGCTATCACACATATTTGATTTACTTGGCGAAGGAATATCTGTATAACCTTTGTTACTGCAATTTAAGACTGTAGTCCCTTTTCCAAATATAAAAATTAGCAGTTCTACACATGCTTTTCTGTAGTATGATGTTAAAGAACATCAGTTTTCTTTGCAACAATGCAATTTTGTTTCAGCAGGCCTCAACATATATTGTTCTTTTCTATATTTCTATCCAATCAGTAAACAAAGGTTAGTACCCATGTATCTGGGCTTGGGTGTTTTTGCTGCTCCATTCTAAATCCCATCAAATTCTTTCTGTTGGTACATAGGCTTTTCCAAGACTACAATCCTGGTCAGACTTCCCAGTGCACAGAGCAAGAGTTATAGTCTGGGGAAATCTCAGAACAAATTTAGGAAATAATATTATGAATAGGAAGAAAGATCTACATAGAAAAGCACCTAAATTTACTTTTTTACAAATTTAAACATAGATGAAGCCCAAGTCAAGATCACCATAAATTCTGAAAGAAAATTCATTTGTAACACAAATGAATGTAACTTAACATTTGCAAATAAACAAGTTCAAAAGGTAATTTTGAGAATGCAGTCAATTTAGGAAGTAGTAGAAATTTGTTAAAACATATCTAATCTGAAAGATTTTTTGCACTGAAATAAATATGACTGAAAACTATTTAAATTCAGTTGGCTGGCTCCCAACTAAAAGAGAGAAATGTGTTAAGTTCGGGAAGTAACGAGGCTGGAGACCAGGGTAGTGACAACAGCTCTTTAATATATGGTGAACCCAGCAGCGTGGCTGGGGAAAAACAACCCTTTATATACCGTTAAACCGGCGGCTTCAACCAATCAGCAACGTGCTTGTTTCCCGCCTAAATATTTAAAGATACATAACACTCCTCCCCTCCCAGAAAACACTTTACCACTTATTTACATATTATTTACATGTTATTTTTCGACGTAGTCACGCAAATAACCTGGGCGTCTCCTAATTCTTTCGGACCTGCGCGGTTCAGTCCTGGGTGGTGTTTTGAGCTGGTCGGAGGGGTTTTTTTTCTCCTCCCAGCTCTTTCTCTAAGCCATCGGGCCCTGGATTACTGGCAGTCTCTTTTTCTTGGCCCTCCGGCCTTGGATTACTTTTGGAGTTTTCCCTGCTGTTTCCATCGGGAACCTGATGGCGTCGCTGGACCTCCGGGACCTCAGCTAAGTCTTGCGCCTCCCGGTTATGGTCAGCTGTGGGTTCAAATAAGGAGTGGTCATGATCTGTCTCATTTAGCTCGGGTTGTTCAGTTATTCGTTTCCTTATCTGATCTATGTGGCGCCCATACTCGGTTGTCTTGTAACTCGACCAAGTATGACTTTGGACCGGTTGCTTTTATGATTTGCCCTGCGAGCCAACTTGGGCCGCCCCCATAGTTGCGGGCCCACACCGGTCGCCTATGCCCATTTCCTTGTTTTTCTAGTTCCCCTTGTAACCCTCTGGTGTGTAATGGGATTCAAACGGTCAAGTGGGCACCGGAGTTTCCGTCCCATCAATAATTCGGCTGGGCTTCTGCCTGTAGCAGTGCTTGGGGTTCTGTGCTGAACGGCCAGAAAGAAATCTATCTTTGTTTGCCAGTCACCTGGCTTGAGCCTGGACAATGCCTCCTTAGCGCCCGGACGGAACGCCTGCAAGGCCATTCGACGAGGGTGGAAAGGCGCAGAGAGGGCATGTCGGATGCCCTCCTCTGCCAAGTATTCCTCAAACTGGGCTGCCGTGAATTGCGGGCCGTTGTCGGACACCAGAGTGTCAGGCAACCCGTGGGTTGCAATAGGTGGCGAGGGCTGCGATTACTGCCTCGGCCGTAGTGGATTTCATGAGTATGATCTCCAACCATTTAGAGAATGCGTCGACAACCACTAGGAAGGTTTGGCCGTGGAAAGGGCCAGCAAAATCAATGTGAATTCTTGACCAGGGCCCTTGGGGTTTTTCCCATTCCCTGACTGGGGCCGTTGGGGTAGAGGTCTGGACTCTTGGCAAGCCTGGCATTTCCTACCCTCTCAGCAATCTCTGAGTCCATGAGTGGCCACCACACATAGCTTCTGCTAGCCCCTTCATCCTTACGATCCCTGGGTGACCCTCGTGGAGGAGGTCCAATACCTTTCCCCTTAATTTATCCGGGATTACCACACGATCACCCCATAACAGGCACCCCCCTTGAGCCGAGAGCTCATCACGCTTTTTAACAAATTCCTTAAACTGCTCGCCGCGCAGCGGCCACCCTCTTGTACCCAACCGAGTACAGTCGTCAACATAGTGTCCGGGTATGATGCCCGAACCACCTCCTTACATGTTGCTGGGCCAGAGTCCAAAGAGTCAATTAGCAGGATGGGCGCCCCCGGAGTGGGGGCTTCGAGCGCCCCTGGTAGTGGGCAGCTGCTTAACGCGTCCGCATGCCCCACTTCTTTTCCTGGTCGATGCTGCAGCTTGTAAGAATAAGCGGCCAAGAAAATAGTCCATCGGGTCAATCGTGGCGAAAGTGCCACAGGCGTTGGGCGGTCGCCAGCCAGTATCCTAACAGCGGTCTGTGGTCAGTCACAATTTCAAAGTCCGCCAAAACATATTCGTGAATTTTTTACCCTGACACAATTGCTAGCGCTTCCTTATCTAACTGGCTATAGTTCCTCTGGGGAGGACATCGTTCTGGAGTAGAAGGCTATAGGGGCTTCTGTGCTTTGAAGTCTGTGGCTGAGTACAGCCCCA
Source organism: Ahaetulla prasina (assembly GCF_028640845.1). Lineage (NCBI taxonomy): Eukaryota > Metazoa > Chordata > Lepidosauria > Squamata > Colubridae > Ahaetulla > Ahaetulla prasina. Next base: position 276,320,767 of record NC_080539.1, read on the forward strand.
CCCCGTAAGGGGAGGCATCGCAAACCAGCACTAGGGCAATGAGCTATGATATTGGATGAGCAGGCTATCGCCGAGAGCAGGTTTTTACTGCTTCAAAGCCCTATTTCCGACTTTCCCCAAGACCAAACAGTATTTTTCCTAGAAGCTTATGCAGCGGTTCAGCAACGGTCGCTTTGTTTTTAAAAGACCGTAAAAATTCACTAGCCCCAGGAATGCCTGTAGCTCTGTTTTGTTTTTGGGCGCTGGAGCCTTTCTGATTGCCTTGACCTTGCTCTCAGTGGGTGAATTCCTTCTTGTCTATTCGGTAGCCCAAGAATTGACGGATTCTACCCTATCTGGCATTTGTTCACTTTAACCTTTAGTCCGCTGACCGAAAATGCCCAGAACCTTTCTCAAACGCTCCCCAATTCCTCTACGCTGCTGATATCAATACATCATCAAGTAGGGAACTACCCTGGGAGCCCTTGCAGAAGTCGTTCCATTAGGTTTTGGAACAGCCCTGGTGCCACACTCACCCCAAATTGTAATCGGGTACACTTGAAGGCCCCCTGTGAGTTACAATCGTTTGGGCTTCGCTGTGTTGGCGCTCACGGGCAGTTGTTGGTAGGCTTGAGCCAAGTCTAACTTTGCAAAGACTTGCCCTTGCCCCAAAGAGTGCAGCAAGTGTTGCACCACGGAACCGGTAAGCGCTTTTCTGTAAGGCTTTGTTTAGCCGCCTTGTAGTCAGCGCAGATTCTAATTGACCCATCTGGTTTTACTGGGTGACGATGCCTCCCACTTTGCGTGATCGACTGGCACCAAAATCCCTGATTTATGAGCTTATCTAGCTCCTTGTCAATTTTGGTTTAGGGCAAAGGGACTCTCCTTGCCTTTAACCTAATGGGGCTACCTGGGGTCTAAGTTGAAGGAAATAGGGGTCCCTTGTACTTGCCCAGGCAGTCCTTGAAGACATCTTCGAACTCGCTCATGAGAATGTCTTTCAGGTTACAGTCACTTCTGTAGATGCCAGTCACTCCCATGCCCAGTGCACGAAACCAGTCTAGTCCCAACAAACCAGGCAGGGTCCTTCGACGATCGTGATGGGCAGGGTCTTCTTGTGTGGTCCGTATCGACTCGGACGGAGGTGGTCCTCGAACAGGGATGCGATTCCCTTGGTAGTCGTGGACTCGTAGCCGTTGTGTTTGCAGGTGGCGCGACTGATGGCAGTGACTTCGCCAAAGTGTCCCAGGACATGATGGTGATCGCTGACCCGTGTCCACTTCAGTCGGCACCGCACTCCTTCTATTTTGGGTTTGGTGAAGATCTTCTTCTCCACTGGGTTGAGGCGCGCCTATGACCACAGTCGTTTGGTTTGAATCGCGCTTTTTGTTTGAGCCAATCGCGGTCGCCTTGCCGATCCCGCCTGATTGGCCGATTTGAATTTTCGGCGGAAGGTTGGGGAGCTCGACAGACTTGAGCTAGGTGCCCTTCTTCTCGCACCGACATGTTGCGCCCTTAAACTTGCAGCGTTGGCGCTGGTGTTGACCTCCGCAACTTCCGCATTCGCCCCGGTCCTCTTTGCCGCTTTCTCGGTTCGGCAGACCCTTCCTCATCCTCACCGCCGGATTCGGTCTGGATCTCTCCTGGTGCACCGGGTTGACTTTGTGCTCGCCTTTGGTGTGAGAGGCTTTGCAGTGTCTCCGCCGCTTGGGTGGACATTTCATGCGCTCTGGCTTCGCCCAGAGCGCCAGCCAGATTGCTTTTGATAGCAGCCGCCCGCAAACGCATGTCTCGGACCCCCTGATGAGTTGCTCCAGCAGCACCTCGTCCAGGTCTCGGTACCCACAGTCTTTGGAGGCTTTCAGGGCGCCATGTAGTCGCCGATGGATTCGCCTCAGCTGTCGGCGCCTCCAAATTCAAAACGCCGCACGATTTGGACGGCGTTGGCGCGAAATGGTTTTTAGCAGGGTTTGCAGAGTTTGCCACGATACCGATTGTATCGGCGTTGGCTCTGCCAGGGCTTCCGCGATGTCGATGACCTCGGACCGCAGTGGCTCAAGAAGTATGCCCTTTGCGGTTGTCTGGAACTCCTTGCAGTTCGTTGGCTTCTAGAAAGCTTTCAAACGGGTCATATACGCTCCCCATTTCTCTTAGCTGGGTCAAACGGTGCGGGCGGAGTGTAACTGGCCATCTCCGCTTTTCTGCCCTGTGTTTGCTGGGTTCGGTTCTTTCGTGCTTCAGCTCGGTTCTGGTGCTCCTTAGCCTCGAAATCCCACCTTCGTCGCCAGTGTTAAGTTCGGGAAGTAACGAGGCTGGAGACCAGGGTAGTGACAACAGCTCTTTAATATATGGTGAACCCAGCAGCGTGGCTGGGGAAAAACAACCCTTTATATACTGTTAAACCGGCGGCTTCAACCAATCAGCAACGTGCTTGTTTCCCGCCTAAATATTTAAAGATACATAACAAAATGTTGTGGGCAAATCATATCCATCAGAGAGCGAAAAGAATGGAAAAAAGAAAAGGAGTATTCACCATACCTTGCTCACACAACCTCTTGGTGAGAGATCCTTCATCTTGAAAATAAATAATTCGCTTTTGGACAATACTTGCTCTGTTTGGAAAGAGAAAAATATAACATTTATAAAAAGCATTCAATAATTAAGATATTAAAAGTAAACTTAGTGCAGGAAGTAACTTTATTTTCATTATCAATATAAATAGTTTAAATCTCAGTAAGCCAATTTGGAGATAAGAATTGAAATAAGCATGTGTGTCTTTTTAAACTATTCCTATCCTATCCCACCCCTTTCTCACTATCAGTAAATCAAATTGTACATGGATGATTAAAAACTCTATGGACAATGTTTTCCTTCCTTTCCCCTTCTTGTTGATATGCCATAACACTCCAGATATTTCTTAAGGAACATAATGTCTCATCTTAGTTAGCATCCTCCATCTCATTTGAAAGAAAGAGAAATATCAAACAATATTACAATAAGTCGCAAGTGAGATAAGCAAATAATTAGACCACAGTAATTCTCAGTCCGTTATATAGGGGGGAAAGGGGATTACAGTTCCAACTCAAATGTCATTTTCTGTTCTTGTTTCTCATGAATAGAATAGAATAGAATAGAATTTTTTATTGGCCAAGTGTGATTGGACACACAAGGAATTTGTCTTGGTGTACATAAAAGAAAAGATACATGTTACTAACTCTGGAAGGGTGTTCCAAATTCTCCTTGGTGGTAGAAATTTCACTTTATTCGACATGTTTCACTCTAAATCCAATGATAAAGAGGAAATATAAACATTTGAATACCTGAGTGATAAATAATCAAAATTCTACAAGGTCTTTCATCATGTGAATAAAGTTGATATAAGACATAGCTATAGAGCAGGAAGCCCTTACACTAAATCTCTTCTCTATCATGAAATACTCTGGGGGGTCTTATTAAAGCTACTCTTTCTATTGTCTTTCTATATTTATGCATGTGCTTATTTTCATTCTGATTACAATTTGCACCCGCCTCTGCTAAAGTCTGCCACCATTCTGAGAGCAATGTCATACTTTATTTAAACCATAGAATCTCTACTGTTTCAAGCATGATACTTCTAAGTAGGATTTAAGATTCCCATCTTACCAGCTCAGTCATGAAAAAACTAGAGAATTACTATAGATTCAAGAGTATTTGTCTGCATAAAGAATGACTTCCTTAAGCATAACTTATTTGTACCCTATGACTATCATTACATGTTGTATTTTAAAATTCTTGATGAAGGTATCTTTTCTTTTATGTATACTGAGAGCGTATGCACCAAGACAGATTCCTTGTGTGTCCAATCACACTTGGTCAATAAAAAATTCTATTCTATTCTATTCTATTCTATTCTATTCTATTCTATTCTATTCTATTCTATTCTATTCTATTCCATTCCATTCCATTCCATTCCATTCCATTCCATTCTATTCTATTCTATTCTATCTGTGATGGAATTTTTCCAGCTCCAAAAAGGACTGAAGGACCCTTTACAGAAGGCTGTCAGGAATTAAGGAGAGACACAGTGAGAAGAAAAAGACCATACGAATAAACTTCTGCTCACAAAAGTGGTTGTTTTCATTCTCAGAAACTGCTTTTTTGTAAAGCCCAGTTAGCTTTGAGATTATGCATCTGGTATTTTTGAAATATCAGACACTCTTTTGTAAAATTTACAAAGTACGGCCTGTACGGCCACAAAATGGAATAGACAAAAGTTAAGCACAAAGCCAGATTTTTGAAAGCCTCTTCTTGGTCTTTGATGTTTAGAGTTTTTATGTACACTGAGAGCTTGTGTACCAAGGACAGATTCCTTGTCTGTCCAATCGCACTTGGCCAATAAAAATTCTATTCTATTCTATTCTATTCTATTCTATTCTATTCTATTCTATTCTATTCTATTCTATTCTATTCTATTCCATTCCATTCCATTCCATTCCATTCCATTCCATTCTATTCTATTCTATTCTATCTGTGATGGAATTTTTCCAGCTCCAAAAAGGACTGAAGGACCCTTTACAGAAGGCTGTCAGGAATTAAGGAGAGACACAGTGAGAAGAAAAAGACCATACGAATAAACTTCTGCTCACAAAAGTGGTTGTTTTCATTCTCAGAAACTGCTTTTTTGTAAAGCCCAGTTAGCTTTGAGATTATGCATCTGGTATTTTTGAAATATCAGACACTCTTTTGTAAAATTTACAAAGTACGGCCTTGTACGGCCACAAAAGTGGAATAGACAAAAGTTAAGCACAAAGCCAGATTTTTGAAAGCCTCTTCTTGGTCTTTGATGTTTAGAGTTTTTATGTACACTGAGAGCGTATGCACCAAGACAGATTCCTTGTGTGTCCAATCACACTTGGTCAATAAAAAATTCTATTCTATTCTATTCTATTCTATTCTATTCTATTCTATTCTATTCTATTCTATTCTATTCTATTCCATTCCATTCCATTCCATTCCATTCCATTCCATTCTATTCTATTCTATTCTATCTGTGATGGAATTTTTCCAGCTCCAAAAAGGACTGAAGGACCCTTTACAGAAGGCTGTCAGGAATTAAGGAGAGACACAGTGAGAAGAAAAAGACCATACGAATAAACTTCTGCTCACAAAAGTGGTTGTTTTCATTCTCAGAAACTGCTTTTTTGTAAAGCCCAGTTAGTTTTGAGATTATGCATCTGGTATTTTTGAAATATCAGACACTCTTTTGTAAAATTTACAAAGTACGGCCCTGTACGGCCACAAAAATGGAACAGACAAAAGTTAAGCACAAAGCCAGATTTTTGAAAGCCTCTTCTTGGTCTTTGATGTTTAGAGTTTTTATGGACACCAATGCACTTTCTTCTGTATTGAAAATTCTAAAGTCCATGTTTTGATCTAGCAGCCACTCAAAATACAATAAGACTTTTTTTCTTAAAAAAATATACTCCCAGAGCAAATCAGTTTCCCTTAAATGATATTTAAATATTAAATACTAATATTTCTTTTAAAGCTGTCGTGATAAATGTCCATTTCTATCTGTGGGTATCAGTAAGTATCATGGGGATGTATGTTGACATATGTAATTCACTTCTTTGAAAAAGTTTTCTTTGTTTTGTTCTTATTTCCACCTTCTTTTTTAGCACTAGACAAAAAGAGTTCTCAGGGTCTGTTCTGTGCCTCAAGTAAAAAAATGCCACTTATATCATTATTTAAAAAAAATGATTAAATACCATTTATTTGGAAACCAGCAATTTCAAAGAAAAAAGGAAGGTCTTTATTTTCCCCTTTATCATTTTGCTGCATTTGTGAATTTCATAGGCCATGAGATAACTGACATCTTGCTATAAATCTCAAACCTGTGGCTGTGAAAACACTTTATATGATAGTGTAGAAACTGTCGCTTTTATTGTGCTTTCTTTTTTTTCTTTTTTGCGTGCTTTCATTTGCCTCTCTCCTACTGTATCTCAAATATTCAAATTTAAAATTAAAAATAACAACAAGAAGAATCATAACAGTACAACTAAAGGGAAAAGTATAGAAGGTTCGGGCATACAACAAGGGTGTATTTGTGCTGGGTAATGGGTGCAGAATATGTAATATTGGGTGTAATGACCCAAGAATACAAAAATGAGCTTAGAAGATCCACAGAGGTATCATTTTGCAAGATAAAAATGAATAATCCTAACATTTAGTTATGTAGCTTGTAAAATGGTGGCTCCAATATACCTAAAAATTAGCCTGTAGAGCTAACAGGTCTGGATTGTAAAAGCTTAGAAGAACCCTAGATCGGTGATGGCCAACTATGGCACGCGTACTGGAAGTGGCATGCAGAGCCATTTCTCTGGGTATGCCAGCCATTGCCCATTTCTGTTCCAGGTTCCAGCGCACACATGTGCACCGGCCAGCTGGTCTTTGCACATACGGAAGCACCAGAAATCAGAAGAGCAGCTCCCTGACAGCTGAGTTTCCAGTTTTCGACACGTGCATGCACACCGGCCAGCTGGTCTTTGCACATGCATGCGCGCCAGAAACCGGAAGCTCAACTTCCCGGCATATACATGCATACCGGGGAACTGCTCTTCCGGTTTCCAGTGCTCTCACGCATGCGCAACAGGGAGCTGCTCTACTGGTTTCCGGTGCTCCCCCGCCCACCCGCCTGTGCTCCCATTTTGGCATTCGGTACTGACAAGGTTCACCAACACTGCCCTAGATGATAACAGAGAGTTTTCTTTAGGCTTCTACTTCTATCTAGAGGTCATTTGAATTTTTGCACCCCAGAACTAGCAGCTTACTAGACGTGGCCCATTACTTTGACTGCATGGTTTTATAGGTCTATGCTTACTATACTGAATAGTTAATTCTTTGCTATAACTATTTACAGACATCCAAATACAAGTAAAATATCTTGTTATACACATGTTTAAGCTTATGCCCACATGAGAAATAACCTCATTAAATTCTGCATATTTTTTTGGAAGGGAAGATGTGTGACTAATAAGGTGGTTAGTTTTTATATTTAAAGGCTTTCTACTAAAAAAGACCATTGGATATAGTCAAATAAAGAACACATTTCCTGAGAAAAAAACATCAAACCAAGAGCTATTGTTTTACAGTTTTCCATTCTTTAATGGATATAGAAGATCAGGAGTTCGCTCACCTGGAATTAATCAGACACTATTAATCAGAAGACCTTAAGGATAAAAATTATGGAATTTGGGATATGTTCCTCAGAGTGGTAAATATGTTTGCTGGAAAATGTTGCTGTTTACAGTTCAAGGGCTCTAAAACATGACATGAAAGATGAAAAGCCAGTCATGTCATTTACCTATTTGGCCACTTGTATTTGACCAAAAATAGGGCATCATAAAATTACTGGTTCAAATGATATTTTCTCACAAACTTGCCTAGTTATCCTTAGGCAAGTTAGTCTCTTTTCAGCCACTCTATATGGCTAGATGGATGGTTAGAAATATACAGGGTAATTGAATCACACTATGGGAAGTAGTGAAACTCTCAAGCACTACATAAATGCCAGGAATTATTAATACTGGAAAGTGTTGTTTTCATTTGTTAGGATAATAATCCCAAGTGACCAAACATGGAGTGTTTAGTATGCTTCTGTGACACAATTAAGTATTAGATGTCCCCAATGCACTATCACTATCATAAAATGATAACATTAATAAGCCACTTAAAGTAATTATGAACATTCCAAAGAGTTTCCCCCCTAAGCTATTTGATTAAGGGCTTGAATATTTATAAGATTTCTGCTCCTTTTGTGCTAACAAGATTTCAGTTCTTGCTTTATTAAGTTGGGTTGGATTTTTTTTTTACCCTGCAGTTCTTTTAACTTCATCACGATAAGCCATCTCACTTCATATATGTGTCATTTAATTTAAATCAGTTTGGTTTCTTTTAGATATCACTGTCAGGGTGTCACTGCAGTTAGTGGACCTAAGCTTTGATATGTACAGATTTAATTTTAAGGGCTGAAGCTGGCAACTATAAGTCTTAACCATTGTCAGATAGTATTCTTGAGAATTACATATGAATCCAAGAAAGTGCAGAATATTATTGAATATTATATTATTATTATTATTATTATTATTATTATTATTATTATTATTATTATTATTATTATTATTATTATTATTATTTATTATTGAATAGTATTGCCTGACAATGTTGAGAGATCTAAAGGCCAAGACTTAAAATGTTCCTTTTTACATATTTTTAAAAAGAGCTGTGGTGGTGCAGTGGTAGAATATAGTACTGCAGGCTACTTCTGCTGACTGCCAGCTAACACCAGTTTGGCAGTTTGAGTCTCACTGGCCCAGGGTTGACTTCCATCCTTCTGAGGTCAATAAAATGAGGACTCAGAATGATGGGGGCAATATGCTGACTCTGTAACTGCTTAGAGAGGGCTGTAAAGCATTGTGAAGTCAGTGGTGGGATTCAATTTTTTTTACTACCGGTTTCGTGGGTGTGGCTTGATGGGCATGGCATGGCTTGCTGGGTGTGGCTTGGTGGGCATGACAGGGAAAGGATACTGTAAAATCTCCATTCCCACCCCACTCCAGGGAAAGGTTACTGCAAAATCCCCATTTCCTCCCGATGAGCTGTGACTCGGGAGGCAGAGAATAAATAGGGGAGGGGCCAGTCAGAGGTGGTATTTACTGGTTTTCTGAACTACTCAAAATTTCCACTACCGATTCTCCAGAACTGGTCAGAACTTGCTGAAACCCACCTCTGTGTGAAGTGGTATATAAGTCTAAGTGTTATTGCTCTTGCTACATGTGTGTGATACATGCAATAGACATTAAAAAAGAAAAAGGTTTTAACTGCCTATTTGCTCGTGTTATTGGACCCCACTGCAGCTCTTGTGAGTTATCAGTCCCAGAGTTTAAATCTTAAGCCTTTCCCTCCCACTCTTTTTGACTCAATTGAAAATTAGCTATTCATTTCTCAGTGCCTGGATTGCACTTGATGTACAGTAAAAAGGTAAAGGTTCCCCTCGCACATACGTGCTAGTCGTTGCCGACTCTAGGGGGCGGTGCTCATCTCCATTTCAAAGCCAAAGACGCTGTCCGAAGACGTCTCCATGGTCATGTGGCCAGCATGACTCAACGCCAAAGGCGCACAGAATGCTGTTACCTTCCCACCAAGGTCGTCCCTATTTTTCCTACTTGCATTTTTACGTGCTTTCGAAACTGCTAGGTTGGCAGAAGCTGGGACAAATAATGGGAGCTCACTCCGTTACATGGCAGCACTAGGGATTCGAACCGCTGAGCTGCCGACCTGTCGATCGACAACCTCAACGTCTTAGCCCCTGAGCCATCGCGTCCCCTGATGTACAGTATGTTTGTACACTGATTCAGTCTAGATTGCTAGTTGCCAGTTTCAGCCCTTAAAATTACATCTGTACATATCAAAGATTAGGTCTACCAACAGCAGTGACACTTTGTTAGAGTCTGCAGCAATCCAACCAGCACACAAGTAAATAATTCAGCAGGATTCATTTATAGAAGAAACTTGTTTATATACAATAATATAAAACATGATACATGTACAGTATACAATACCCATGCAGCTCTTGCAACATGGTAGCAAGTACAAGGACAAGAAGCAGAGGCACAGAATCACAGAATCTTATAATCCAAGGACAAACAAAGTCTTATATATATAAGCTCCCATTGGCTGATTTGTTATTATGGCTATCCCAGCTCATAATTTCTTATACACTGTCACACATTAATTCTATTTAGTATCTACACAGTAAAACACACTGTTGCCATGCTACTAGCACTGAATTTCTACAGGTTCCATCACACCCTCTAAGATAGGTATGCCTATAATACAAACTCCGTCTTCAATATCTCCACATTCACTGTCTATAGAGGGTTAACATCTGTTCTGACATAATTCTAGGTTGAATAATAACTTCTTTGGAGGATTTCTCTGAGCCATTACTACCAACAAGCTCTTTAGTCAAAACTTTGATGAAGTACTACCTAGTATTCTTCCAAGCATATTCAAATGCTCTCATTGCCAAGCTTGAGAAATTAAAAGCAATTTCTTAATTAAGTCATGAAAAGGTTGGAAAAAAAATCTATGCTGGATTTAAAATACAAAGGATATAAAAAAGAACTCATGTTTACAGAGAACAATCAACTGCTTGAACTAGCTTCATTCTACTATGCAGTATTATAATAGTTTTATTTTGTATCTAGTCTAGGTATGGTAGTTTTTGCCAATTTAGAATCAGAAAGCTTGACATTCTAAGCAGTTAAAACAAAAGCCTTTCCCTTCCCTTCCCTTCCCTTCCCTTCCCTTCCCTTCCCTTCCTTTCCCCTTTCCCCTTCACTTTCCCAGTTCTAAACATGCATAACAGGTGTAATCCCTCTGGAACATGCCTGTGATCTTGTTGTTATTACCATTTATTTATTTATTTTTATTTATTTATTTTATTTATTTTGTCACAACAATATACATAAGCATCACACACACAAAATTATATAGTATATAAACATATATATGAAGAAATATAAGGAGGTATAAGCATATATAAGCATATATATATATATAGCCAAGACACTCATCTCTAGAACAAAATGCTTAGCTGACGAACAACACCTAAAAACCGAACTACACACTCTCACAAACGTACTAACATCCAATGGATTCCAGAGAAATAAGATTACCAAACTAATCCAAAAAGAACCCCCCACTAAAATCCAAGATAGAGAACAAGAGAACGGCACAGCTCTCCTCCCATATATAAAAGGTACCACAGACAGAATCAGCAAGATCCTCCACAAACATAACATCAAGACAGCATTCTACACAAACCAAAAATTATCCACCATCCTAAGAAACCCCAAAGACAAAATTGAGTTAGAAAATCAAGGAGTATATGAAATCCCATGCTCCACCTGCCTCACCACATACATCAGACAAACCAACAGAAGAATAAGTGCACACATTGAAGAACACAAGAACTCAGTCAAAAAAGAGGAACCAACTTCTTCCCTGGTCCAACACCTTAAAGCCACAGGACACGATATTGACTTTAAAAAGACCAGAACCATCGCCAAAACTGAACACTTTAACAACAGAATAATCAGAGAAGCCATCGAGATAGAAAAACGCCCACACAGCATGAACAAACGAGATGATACCTCCCGCCTACCAGCCATTTGGAAACCCGCCCTTATTGACAAACGAGTCCCTAACACGAGGAATGACACCAGAACCACACTCACGAGGTCCACACAGGATGTCACCACCACACATGCACCCAGAAAGCAGACCCAAACCCACACTGATCAGGAAGCACGACCAAGGACCAGAAGCCAGACCGCAGCTGCAACATTAGCCATTTCAAACCCCTCCAATCCATACATACAGCAGACAGACACCCACTATGAAGATGTAGCATGACCACCAAACACGAAGCCAAACAACAGCAATGCAGCTCACCAGCTCAAATCCCCCTGCAACTCAGACTAATCTGAGCACAACCAAGCCCCCACCCAAACAGGACACACCCCCAGCCAATCAGAGCACAAAAAAACCCCCAGCCAATCAGAGCACAGCCAAGCTCCCACCCAATCAGTTCAAACCCTCACTAGCAGTTAAAAAGGAAGAAACAGCTGCAATCACACATTGCTCCCAGAAGCACGAAGCTGAAGCCTGAAGATGACGAATGAGACTTCGTCGAAACGTCGCCAAGACACTTCCAATTTTACACGGGAGAAAACCCAAATAACCAAAGACCTACATACAAACACCCGCAAAAACCTAGAAAACATATATATATATATATATATATATATATGAAGAAGAAAAAGAAAAACAATAGGACAGGAACGGTAGGCACATTTGTGCTCTTATGCACGCCTCTTATGGTCCTCTTAGGAATGGGGTGAGGTGAATAGTAGAAAGTTTTTGGTTAAAGCTTTTGGGATTATGGGAAGAGACCACAGAGTCAGGTAAAGTGTTCCAAGCACTGATGATTCTGTTATAGAAGCCATATTTTCTGTAATCTAGATTAAAGCGGTTAACATTAAGTTTAAATCTATTGGTTGCTCTTGTATTATTGCAATTAAAGCTGAAGTAGTCTTTAACAGGAAGGACATTACTTTATTTATTTGTATTTTTTATTGTATTGAAGGACATTATTTGTATTTTTAATTTTAATTCCAAATAAAAGTCCATAGGGAAAAAGCTAAAAGGAACACTGAACTTCATAACATCATACTTCCTAACTGGGGCAGTGCCAGAGTTGCCTGCTATGAGTCTGAATTCAAAGTATCCACAGATATATTTTGCAAAACCTTCCCCACCCCCATTTCTCTAACATCATAAGCTCAAAATAATACATTCTATTTGTAGAGGTTACGGTGATCAATGCTTCATTTATGTTGATATACGTTGATATGAAAGGTTGCAGGACTGCATCAATCACCTTAAATTGGTCCATTTTAGAGCAGCGAATCTATTATCGTAAGGTATTGTTCAAATATATGAGGAGGATTTTCCCCTTAAATTCTTTTTTCTAAACTCTTTATATCTTTTCCTTTGAAATGCTTGTAGGAAATAGAAAAGTGGTAGAGGAATATAGGAAAAAGGGAAGAACGAGAAAGAAATTCAAAGTAATCCTGCTGATACCCCCTTGAGAAAGACCAGGTTAAGCAACGGGCATGGCAAGGATTTCAGAAATACTTTTACTTCACTAAGATTGAATAACAAAAACATGAAAGCCTGTCCAACTTTTTTCTTTTCTGTTAAAATCAAGATGGGGTTATTTTGCATTTCTTTTCCATACTTTCCTCCTTCCCAGATCTGTGCAATCTTTCCTACAAGCACTCTTCCTGTGAATGATTCATTCATTCATTCTGTTGATTTCCAAGGCCAGCTCCAAATTTCTTTACAAAACTAGAGAATCTCTTCTAAGGAAATCGAATTATATATTTTAAAATCCTGGGCCCCAAGGGATCTAAGTGTTCTCAACTATACTTATTGAGTTGTCTTCACAATAGATGAAATTTCCATGGAAGAAAAGAGAACAGTAAGGAAGTAGGATTTTTAATTATTTTTAAAGCACAATTTATTACAGTATTAGCCCATTATTTATTCTGTAAAAGGAATGGGTGTGCTGTGAAAATGATTTGAAAGAAAAGTTTCACACTAAATGTAAATGTAAAATGTATTTCTCTACTATTCATTAACACAGTCCTTTATTATAGCTTTTATGAGAGCCTTAAAAAAGATGTTCCTATTTCAAGATTTGCACAAACTGACTCCCTAACACCATGTTTGCTTTCAAGATCCACAGTCTTGCACTTGCCCTCCACAATAATTTTATAATTGTCCACAACCCTATTATCTTTAATATATTTGCAAGGAGAGGGTATCTTTAATTCAGTGTGGATTCTTGGTGATTGCCCAGACAAATCCTTGATGTTTCTTGACAAGATTTTGGAAGTGGTTCTCCATGGCCTCCTTCCAAGGGCTGAGAGAGAATGACTGGCCTAAGGTCACTCAGCAAGTTTTACGCATAAGGCAGACCAGAACTGAAGTCTCCACTGTCAGTTTTTAGCCTGGTGCCTTCACACTACATCAAACTGGCTTTTCTTTAATATGGTTTATTAAAACTGTAATATACTATTAAAGAAATGAGAAGACATTGCACTTGTTCCACCCATACGGCCACATTTTTCTTTGTCATTACATAACACTTCGTGTGTGTGTGTGTGTGTGTGTGTGTGTTACACTTCTGAGTCTGAGAGTTGCACCGATATGCTTCCAAAGTTCAGTTCAAGGTGCTGATTATAATCTATAAAGCCTTCATAACAAGGGATTAGGCCAGTGGTGAAATCCAATTATTTTTACTAATTTTTTACTGTGGGCGTGGCTTGGTAGGCATGGTGTTGCTTTGTGGGCGTGGATTGGTGGGCATGGCAGGGGAACGATACTGCAATATCTCCATTCCCACCCCACTCCTGGGGGAAGGATATTGAAAAATCTCCATTCCCACCCCACTCTGCAGCCAGCCAGAGGTGGTATTTGCCGGTTCTCTGAACTATTCAAAATTTCTGCTACCGGTTCTCCAGAATCTGTAAGAACCTGTTGGATTTCACCCCTGAATTAGGCTGTTGATGGATCTCTGCCTGATCACTTCACCTGATTATGGCGGTCCATCCCATAAAGTCCCATAAAGCCTGCTCTGGGCACCATCTATACTGTCATGCACTTGCCCATTGAAATTCCCCCCCCCCCAAAAATGAGCTTGGTCCTGACCCTATTGGCTTTTTATAAGATTTTAAAGATGTGATTCTGCCTCTGGGATTGGGGAACAATAGAAGGTGTTGCTGATTCTTTCCCTAATTCTCTGTTGAGATGGCCTTTGGTCACATGATAGCAACAGCACTTATACACCACTTGACAGTGCTTTACAGCTCTCTCTAAGCGGTTTACAGAGTCATCATATTGTCCCCAACAATGTGGATGGAAGGCTGAGTCAACCTTGAGCCAGTGAGAATCGAACTGCTGAACTGCTGGTATTCAGCAGTCAGCAGAATTAGCCTGCAATACTACATTTCTAACCACTGCACCACCACAATTCATAATGCTATCGTACAGTCTGACAGTTATTGACAATCTCTTCCATCCTCCTAGAATTTTTATTCATATAATTCTTTAGTATGTTACAGTTATCATTAGAGTGAAACCTATCTGATTATGTGTATTTGGATTATCTGATATATTTGTTTAATTATCTACATGGATGGCACCAAATGATGTTTCATTGCCCTTTCAGTAATAATACCAGCAGCTGCTAAGAAAGATATGACATCTGTTTTTCCCCTTTCTTTTTAAAGTTTTGCTATTACATTAGCTGCTATTCAGGTTGTTCAATTTATTTATCTTTGGCTCTTAATTAGGCATTCATACTGATTTTTGCATGACCTTGGTTACAGGAAAAAGCATTTTAACCTCCTTTACACATGTGTTCTTTTTCTTTCTTCTCCATCCTTTGTCGGTGTCCTCCTTTTTAAAGTGATCTTTTTAAAAGATAAAAAGAGTAATAGAGAGAGTAAAGTGTTCTCTTAATAAAGAGAGTAAACTTTATTTCCTTTTCTTTTCCCCACGGGGATGATATAATACTAACAATAAGAATTCCCTGCTGATATAGCATATATATAAAGAATCCTGTTGCCGCCATTCATATCAATCTGACCTTCAGTAATACTGAGGGACAAAGGTAAAAACAATCAGCAGGCCAAAGCTAAAATATAAATACCTAATCAGAGCCCTTGAAAGTCCTGTATCAAATAACCCAAACCAAGGAGACTGCCATCTTAAATAAATTGGCATTATGCATTAGGTATCTTGCAGGTGTCTAGGATGGCACCAATGTTTTCAATGCACGATACACTTCCACAGACCAGCCTGACAAATCCAAGCTAAGCAGTCTGGGTATTTGCCTTTATTCAGTCCACTGAATGATTTCTGAGCTTTCAGGGTTTTTTTCTAAATTTCTAATAAAACTTTAGGAAAGTTCCAATTTGTTTCAGGTTATTTTTAACTCAAAAAGCCAATACATTTCTTCAAAGCAATAGGAGGTGAATTGGTCCCTGCATTTTCAAATGATCTTCAGTTTAATGGAAAAGAAATTGATTTCAGTGAAGAAAATGTTGGTGTACAGTTCTTGCATGTACCTTCATTTTTTTTGGCAGGCTAAAGAAGATGTTCAATATGTGCATGACTTATCTTTCACTGTTCTTAACTTTTACTAGAGTTTCTATGGGTTAAGAAGTGTGAGGAGCCAGAATGGTTGAAGACTGATGAAGACATGTAATAGCATAAAAAACCCACTTGCCCTCTTTGCTATCTTGCAATAAGGAAATAAGCCTGAACAGACTATACTAAAACCTTAATTTTACAGATGCAACTAACCAAATCTGACTTTTAACTTCACCAAAATATGTAAATTATGTGAAATTTAACTTTTTTGGCTTTCATGAACCATGCTTCCCCTAAACTGGTTGGTTACATTTGGTTTCACTGTACAAAAATAAATTCTAAAGCACCAGAAAATAGTAGACATTTTTGTTTCTAGAGATAGCAATAATCTAGGTTCTATCAAATGTTGATTCACATGCCTCTTAAATAACACTGGACAAGCAAAATTGCTACTAACAGAAGAAAAGACTAAAGTTATGACTCGGTTGTAAGAAAAATGTTATTTTTCTACCACAGTCTTGATGGTGCTGAAGGATCATGTACCAGAAAAACGTTTTCAAGATATGGTAGCACAGCTTTTTCCCTGTTCAGCAAACACAAGTCATCCGCTTTATAGTGTTCTCTGAAACAATCTTCCAAACCTCTGTATAAGTCTTGACATTCTTATAGATATACTTGAAATGAAATGCAGGATATCTGTCACATTTTGAAAACTGTTCTTTTTTTCTTTGATATTGGTATGGCTGACCAGCATCAGTCATTCTCTTCTAGATTACAAGAACGCACCACATGCCTCTTTTAAGCATCTAAGCAAATTGGCACACTCTTCAGCCAATTGTCAGAGAATTGATGTTAAAATAGCTGCACTTTCCAATTAATTTACTAAACTGGCCTTCTAAAGCTCATTATTTTTACTTTAAACATTTTAAAAAAATCTTATTGCATGAAACTGCAACTAGCTTCAAGAATGCTTCATATATAAGTGTATATTTCTCCATTTACTGGAAAGCCATTAGGCTAGATGCCAAACAAATATATATTTTGGATGAGATCATGGCCTAATAAACAAATGGCCTTTTTTAACGGGGGTGGGGGGAGCAGAATATGGAAATAGAATAGAATAGAATTTTTTATTGGCCAAGTGTGATTGGACACACAAGGAATTTGTCTTGGTGCATATGCTCTCAGTGTACATAAAAGAAAAGATACCTTCGTCAAGGTACAACCCTTACAACACTTAATGATAGTCATAGGCTACAACTAAGCAATCAGGAAACAATCAATATCAGTATAAATCGTAAGGATACAAGCAACAAAGTTATAGTCATACAGTCATAAGTGAAAGGAGATGGGTGATTGGAACAATGAGATTAATAGTAGTGCAGATTTATTAAATAGTTTGACAGCGTTGAGGGAAATCCTGGTAATAAGATGATGGAGTGTTTTTGTTAACGTCGGCTGCTGAACCAGCTACATCTTATGCTGGAAAAAAAGAAACCTGGCTACTGTTGTTTAATTTTTTTATGACAGCTTGAATACATTATTTCAATTAATGCTGTGTGAATTTGTTCCTAAAGGTTGATGGACACCAGAGGTGGGTTTCAGCAGGTTCTGACCAGTTCTGGAGAACTGGTAGCGGAAATTTTGAATAGTTCGCAGAACCGGAAGTAAAATTCTGATTGGCCCCGCCACCATCTATTCTCTGCCTCCCAAATCCCAGCTGATCGGGAGGAAATGGGGAGTTTATAGTATCCTTCCCATCCCATGTCCACCAAGCCATGCCACATCCACTAAGCCACGCCCATAGAACCGGTATTAAGAAATTTTGAAACCCACCACTGATGGACACCTCTGTTGTTTCAGCTTGCAGCTACTCATTTTTTTTCCTTGGGAACATAAAACATTTTAAAATAATGTTTCAAATAGTACTGAACATTTAGATAATGGCTGTACCTTATAATGAAAAATATCGTTAACAATTACTTTTAGATGCTAGATAATTAATTTGCAGCAGAAATTTTCTGAGTTGATCCTATACTATGACTTTTTTTCATTATGTAATGAAAATGTCATCTTCCCTTCCGCCTTCTTCTCTTCCACAAACAAGTGAAATCTGATTATAGGTTGTGTAATTAGTAGTTTTAACTGATGGGAAAAAATATAAGTGCAGGAGGAGTAATATTAATTGCATGTACCTGTTTAAATAAATGTAATTTATTTGTAACTAAATGTAAATTAAGATCCAGGGATTTCTACGATTGTTTTTATTCCCTCTTCTTTATTACTTTATAAGTACCATATTTTTTGGAGTATACGACCCATCTTAGTTTTTGGGGAGGAAAATAAGAGAAAAGCTGATTGGCAGATGAATTTTAGCAAAAGGTTCCTTGGTTGTGAACTCTGTGCCTTGCTTTTTTTTGCTTTTTTTTTGCTTTTTTTTTTCCTGCCGCTGAAACTTCTGAAACTACATTTCAGAAAAAAACATTTTTTTCTGCCTCTGAAAGCCTCTGAAACAGCTTCAGAAAAAAAGCCTCTGAAGCTCTTTTTGGGGGCTTCTTTTCTGAAGCTTCATTTCTGATGCTTGTTTCAGCCTCAGAGAAGCTGGGTGAGGCTACATTCAGAGTATAAGACGCACCCCGATTTTCACCCTCTTTTTTGGGGAAAGAAGGTGCATTTTATACTCCGAAAAATACGGTAACTTAAGGTAGCAAATGTTCATCATACTCCTTCCTTTTCCTATTTTCCCTACAATGATGCCATGAGGGAGGTTGGGCTGAGACAGAATGAGTGGGTCAAAGTCATCCAGCCAGCTTTCATGCCCAAGGCAGGACTAGAACTCAGAGACTCCTGGTTTCTAAGAAAGCCCTGGGAAACCATGAGTTCTTGTCCTGCCTTGGGCACAAAGCCAGCTGAGTGACTTTGGACTACTCATTCTATCTTAGCCCTGGGAGGAAAGCAACAGCAAACCACTTCTGAAATCTTGCCAAGAAAATTGCAGCACTTGTTCAGCAGTTACGAGGAGACAACACCAACTCCAAGGATAAAAAATTAAATTAAATTAAATTAAAATTTTGCTTGGCCGCTGCTTAGGATTTGGGGCTTACTCATCAAGTATCACACTTAATATGAGTAGGGTATTATCTAACTTGAATTGTTATCTCTATGACTATTACCTCTTCAGACCAACTTTCAAGTTAATGACAATCTTTTAAATGGCTCTGTATTCATTTTAAATTAAAACAAACTCTGAATATGAGAACTGTAAGTGTTATACTTTTCTATAGGACATGGAATACATATTTGGTTTCAATGGAAAACATGGCAAAATTAAATAAACTGTTCTTCAATGAAGTCATACTGTATTGCCTTATTTAGCATTTCAGATTTTATTTAGATTTCATGTGTTTGTTTTGTCTATTGAGAACGAGTATTATTGAATACATGCTTTGTTATGCAAGCATAGCCTTTCAAATTTTGGGAAAGTGCTGGATTTAACCTATAAAATCCTATATGTTTTGGGTCCCAGCCCTCTTCAGAACTACTTCTTCCAAGTAAAACTGCCTTGCCCAATAGCATCTTCACATGAAAATGAGACCCCCTCATTTTAGAAAATGAGATAGGGCAGGCACCCAGAACCTATGTTTCTTAGTAATGGACACTGCTTTTTGAAACGGTCCCCTTCCAGAAGCAAGATCCTAAAGATTTTAAGAAAGTAGTAAAAACAGTATTGTTATGGGGTGCCTTGCACATAGGAGAGTTGGAGACTTATTGTTTACATTGGTTTTTATGCTAATAATTTTGTTTTACTCTGTAAACTCTGTTTTACTTTGTATTTATCTTGTTAACTGCCCAGAGTCTATTATATGATTCTAGCAATATACAAAATTGTTAAATAAACAAAAAAGCCACTTCCCAAGAGTTCAAGAGAGGGTCTTTTCATATATATGCTGATTTAATGTGAGGTGACTGCGATCTTCTTTTAATGCTCCTGAGAAAAGTAGTACTCTTAATTTCGCCCACATGAAGGAGTTGCTACCCTTTGTTTCTATGGAATAACAAAAGTACAGTTGTTAAATCTATATGCAGTTAACATTGTCATTAACTGAGTGAAACAATACATCATAGGTAACAATTTTTGAACCAAGGTACCTTAAATGGACTAACAATATGTCCAAAATACAGGACTCATGACACCTGAGAAAATAAAATTTGGGGAAATTGTGGCTACATCAGTATTTCTGGCTACTGCTGCTGTGGCCATGCGATCTTCATTTTCAATTTTCCATGACAGTTTTCCAACCACCCTCACAATCCATCACTCTGTCCCCCAGCCAGCAGCAGCCACTTACCTGCTATCTGATCTTGGACTTGCAATTTCCTGCTAGCTTCTCCAGTGACTTTCTCTTGAAAGCCTACCACAAGCAAAGTAAATGGGAAAGTTGTCAGGGGAGGGAGGGAGAGAAGGGAGGAAATTACAGAATGACAAGGAAGGAGGGAAGGAAGGAAGAGGAACAGAGGGAGAGAGGTAGGGAGGAAAGGATAATGGGAAAGCTGGGAGGAAATCAGAAGCTGTTTCTGCTGCTTTTTTGTCCACTCGTCATCATTCCGTTTCTTTGTTTAGGTAATAAAATCTCTCTGAAACAATGACTCAATGGAGCATGGGTTTTATAGTGTATTATTATGGGAAGGACAATCTGCCTTAAATTGTTGATACTGCCTAGTCTTATTCATTCATAGGCACATTCAAAGTATGAATCATCAAATGATATACTATCCACCGAAAGCTGCATAATATGCAAGTTGTTATATTTTTAGATACAGTTCACTCTCACAGTTCACAACAGAACGAGAATTGTAAGTTATCCATAATGAAAAATCACTTTCTGTAACCTAGCATTCCAAAAATTATAATTCCAATTTACGTAGGTTGATGATGATGTGAGTTATAATCTAACACAGGAGTCCCCAACCCCTGGGATATGGCCCACTACTGGGCTGTGAGCTGTTCAGGCTTTGGAAGTGCAAGCAGTGTGTGAGCGTGTGCAGATGCCTGCCACTCACACAAATGGAGCTCTATATGTACTTGCCCGCCACTCACGCCTGCCATCCCCCCCACCTCCTCCCCCTCCCCCGCTAGTCTACAAAGATGGAAAGGTTGAGAAACTTTGGTCTAACACATCTGGAGGGCAATAATTGAGGGGAAACTATGCTATGCTCATGATCAAGCTCCCAAATGTAGAACTAATATTCCACTGAAATTATTAGATTGAGTTCTACATTACAAATCTATCAAAAATTCCATAAATAATACTTATTCCTCCACTTAGAATAAAAAACAATATTAGTAACACTGATTATATAGGGAAAATAAATGCCATCTGTTCGTTGTCCTTGATACAGTGTCCCACTGAACTAGAGAACATTTTGGTGACATCCATTCTGTGACAATAAACTCAGGACTGCAGGTTTTTAAAGGAAAAAAATTGGTTCAATCATTCTCCAGCAAAGACATCTTAAAGGTTTTGAATGCTATCATTAATTATCCAGAGTTTTATTTTGAAAAGACATAAACCGATGAGTCTCCTATTTATTACACTTTCTTTCTCTCATCACTTCTCCTCAAATAGAAGCGGAAGGAAACCATCACCGATAAGCAGACTGAAGTAAAATTAAACATCTGTTTATAAAACAAACCAGAGGACCACTGACAGCTGTAGCGGAATGGCAAATGTTCCACAGCTGCCAGGCTCCTAAATTAACCATGATATTCATTTACAAACAGCAAATAACTAGGAAATGATGGAGCTCTGCCTTTTTACTGCTTGCAATGCAGATGAATGAAGGATTCATTTCAAGAGGGGATCGAAAAGGACAGATCTGTAAAGGCCAGCGCTTGTTCCCATTAAAATCAACTTAAAACTCCTTTTGGTGTGACTGAGCTTATAAATCAGATCTTAGCCCTTGATAATTCAGAGAATTTATCTTACTCTTTTACAATGATTCCTACTGTTACTTTCCTTCAAAGTATATCAGAGCTAACCTAGATATAATTGTTCATCTCTAGAGATACTGAATGGTTTTCAAATGCTGAAAATGACACATTGTGAAAAACAAAGACCATTACTTAAGAAATACGCATATACATAAGATGTGCTTTTACTTTTATTGCTTTCTTTACTATTCATGTATATTTATTTAGCAGAGCTCCTAAATCCTTCTTAGCGAGCTCTTATAGTTCAGTAATAAATAGGAGCAGCATGACAATATGCTTGAGTTCTCCAGCACTGTAATTAATTAAAGCGGGGCAACTTATCATGATCATCATAATCAGCTACTCAACATTGTTAGAACAACAGTTTCCAACTTTAAAAGAAAACATGATTAAATTCTAAAATTTAGTAAATTGGTGTCTGCTGGACCTGTCAAACTATACTTACTTGTCATTTAAATTCTTGTATATCTATATCCTTTTAAATATATGAAGATTAACTGGGTTAATAATATCTTTATATTATCAAAAAAGTATTTACTTTTCTTCAGTGTAATTTTTAATACCTGTTTAGGTAGAGTTAGTGTCTCACTTGCTCTTCTACCCTGAAAAGTTATACAAACCTCAGAGTAAGCCAAGAATAAACTTAGAAACCTAACTAGTTTTCTTAATTAACTTTGTTAGGTTTTAGAAATGTTCATCAAATCGCTATCTGGAACTGTCATGTGAACTTCATGGACAGTTCTTCCAACTTTATTGCAAATGTTTCAACCTGTTGAAAGAAGAAATCTATAATAATCACCTGGTTAAATCAAATGAATCAAACCAATGAATTTATCAAGCTGCTGCAAGTAATTATATTGGGTGGGTCACTATAAGAAGTTGTTAATGAAGACTGCATTCATCTCCATTTGGAAGCCATTAGATAGAATAAGGAGAGTATGATTTTTTTTTCTGAATGACTTCTTGCAACTTCACTGTATTTTAAAAGAATTGCTAAAAAAAAATCCCAACATCTAAATCAAAATGCTTCCACAACAAGTCAACAATAGCAATAGCATTCACAATAATAGAAGTAGTATAAGCAATGGAGCAAATGCCACTTACCCCTACTTTCAACCAACTCACCTCAGTTAGCTGTCATCAGATAGAGTTAAGGGCAGGGGTGGGCTGCTCGGGGTTCATAGGGGCTCGGGAGAACCTCTGGCTAAGATTCTGTGCAATTCGGAGAGCCCCCAAATCCCACTCCTGGCTGGCCCCGCCCACCCCTCCCCTCCTCTCCCAGGAATCCCCACATGCCCATTTTGGATGCAGGTAAATGCAGGGCGCACGCAGAGGCTTGGGGAGGGTGAAAAATGAGCCTACCGGAAGTTCAGGAAGGCCAGAAACGAGCCCATTTCTGGCCTCCAGAGGGCCTCCAGAGCCTGGGGAGTCCATTTTCGCCCTCCCAGAGGCTTGAGGAAAGCCTCTGAAGCCCAGGGAAGGCAAAAATGCCCCTCATGCTGCAGGAGGCTGACTAGGCCACGCCCACCATGGCCATGCCCACCCAGCAACCGGGCAGAGAACCCCTTGCTAAAATTTTTGAAGCCCACCCATGGTTAAGGGACAGGGTCTTCCTGCCTGGTTCTCTCTTTAAAGAGAGAGGGGTGCTTTTTCCTACTCTTGCACTAGTGGTTAGTCCTTTATGATGTGAAATTGATCCTTGAGATACAGTGAAAACCAAAACAAAGGAACCCATCTTTCTCATTAGTCATTCCTCTTCCTATATTGTACATCATATGAAGGTGATAGTGACCAAAAAACTGCTGCTGTCTTTAGCCTTAGTGACCTACTCCATTCCTACCCTCATTGAATATGGAGTTTCACAGGGAACTTCACAAACTTTCCATTTGCAAACTTTAGCCTTTATGTTTGGAAGGTAGTAAAGTCAGAACTTCAGAAATGTGCTAGAAGGCGGAGGTCAGTGTGTCCTTACATAAAGGCAATCATTGAACCTCGAGCTTTTAAAATATCTTTTCATCACCAGCTGGTTCATCTTCCACATCCAAACTCTCAGGGGAGGAACAATTAACAATTTAATATTGAAGGAAATACTATTTGGGGAGCTGACAAAGCAAAACGCTAAAAGATCTTCATGGTATTAACTTCTGAAGCCTGCATATATTTTGTTTTGCAAACATTCAAATTGGTGTTCCAGCTGCACAATTTCCCAAAGGATTGTGACTTTTAAAAATGCATGTAAATGATGTTCTAAATCTGCCAAATCTCTAATTTGGCAGATTTTATGTCCTTTTCAAGTTTTTCAACCATCACATCCAAAAAGAGACACATGAATAAATCAGAAAAAGAATATTTATGCTGAAAGAAGCGAATTCCGTACTTTGCCTTTAAAAAAGAATAAAATATGTTCTTTTCCAGTTTTACATGTGCACAATTTCTACCAAGACCAGGTTTCCAACTGACATTGTTCCAAGTATAATTTGACATTTTAGAAGAACACATTATTGGAAGCAAATCAACGAATGCAATACAGATTTCATATATGATGGAAAACTGAAATTAATCAAAGAAATAAATGTGTAATACTTTAATAAATCATGCTATACAAACATCAGATGGCTGAAATTGAAATCTCAAGTGCTTTTAATTTAAATACCTCATTTTTAAATCTCATAACTACTTTCAAAAAAATTTTAAGAACTCAATTTAAAATATAAAACTAAATTATAAGAATGAGGTGAATCAAATTTAATGATACCATTTTGCTAATTGAAGCATTTTCTCCTGAATCAGGAGAGGCAAAACCATTCTCTGAAGACTTCTGATGCCTCAAATGCCTACTGTGGGAAGATCTCTCATGCCAGCTAAGTAGATTTTGGAAAAACAACAATAACTAGAAGCTGGAAAAGAAAGTTCCAGTTTGCAGGAACAAATATTGTGCAATACTGGGTTATTAGAGAACAGCCAAGTTGAAATGCCCACATCAAAGTGTTGAATCCTTGGTTGAAGTATTCTACCTTGGAGCTACCTAGTCCTACAAAATGGATTGATGCTTATCAAAGAGTTATACTGGTTATAACGTCATGACTGTGTCCCAGCTACTCATGAGTCAGCCTTTGACCTCAGGAAGCTTATTCTTTTAGGATGGGTATATCTTTATTCTTCAGAAATGTGTGGCTTATTTCTTTCCCATCACTGCGTAAGTTTTCTTCATTTATCTAGACTCCTTTCAATCGGGGTTCAGGCTAGGGTTTGGGATTGAAGCAGCATTGATAAGGGTAATAAATAGTGCTGGCAACATGGCACATGTAACACAATAGTGGGTTTCAATTTTGGCCGCTACTGGTTTGCTTGTGGGTGCACATGCACTCATGTACGCACACAATGCTTATGCGCATGCACAGAAGCTTCTGCGCATGCACAGAGACATCCTGGCAGATGAGCAGAGCCTCCTGCCACTGCTACTGGTTCACCTGATCCGGGGCAAACCAGTAGCAACCCACCACTGATGTAACACCATTTGTCATGTCCCACTGCCCCTCCGACGGCCGGGTCTGGGAAGTCTGTATCAAGCGTGGCCACGAAGCCTCTGAGCTTTGCCAAATTCCTGTCAGAGTTCTCAAGGCAGGCAGGAATCCAAGGTGTGACTTCAGCAAACCAGATGAGACTTTGCTTGACTCAAGGAATGCCAAAAAGCAGATCCTTTATATAGGCCATGGGGTGTGGCTCCATGACTCAGCACTTATCCAGGCCTGCCCCTCCCTTCCTTTTGCTGACGTTGCCTCTCCATTCTCCGGAAGCGGGGATCCATCCACTGTGACTTTCCTGATCTGCTGCTGGCAATTCTAGCACGTGGCTGGCTTTGTGCTCACGCGCTGTAGAAGGGAGGTTTGTTTGCTCATTCCTGACATTCTGTCCGGGCATGGTGCCAGGGCTGGGGGCTGGAAGCATGCCAGGCCATTCCTCTTCATTATCAGACTCTGACTCAGATAGCAGGAGATGGGGCCCGGCTGAGGAGAGGAGGGCGGGCGAGGCACAACACCATTATTCAATGAACTGTACTAGCTGCCAGTGTATTTCTGGGTGCAATTTAAGGTGCTGGTTATGACCTTTAAAGCCCTAAATGGCTTGGAACTGGGTCTTTTTCTTTCTACTCATCCAATTTGATCAAATAAACTGGGCAACTTGCAGATCCCATCAGCCAAAGTGTATCAACTGGGAATTTTCTGCTGTAGCCTCTGCCTTATGGAACATTCTCCCTTAGAAATTAGAATTTTCAAAACCCTGTTGGCTTTTTGCAAAGCTTTAAAAACTTAGTTATGTGCCTAGGCCTGGGACTCAGAATATTCTATGGGACCCATTTCTTGGCTTTACTATTAGTTGTTTAATCATCGGGCTGCTGGTGATTTACTTATTAATTTTGTGGATGTTTTTATTGTTTTAATTTTTTTAATTATCTTAATTGTTTTATAATTTTAGAACTATAAGTTGCTCAGAGTCACTTGGTTCAATTGGATGGCTATAGAAAATGAATGAATGAATGAATCTTTCCAAAACATGCTGTAAGTTGATCAAAAGAGCACAGGAAATATCTCTGAAAGTGATATGTTTCAAAGACCTCTATACTTTATACTGACAAGGACTCAAAGTGTAATGGATGGAAATAAAATATCTGTAAATATGTATACCAAATAAGAGTTCATCCCTATCTAACCCAACATTTTGTTTTCAAAGTGGTAAACAAATACTTACTGGAAGCTCACAACCAGGAAATAAATGCAGTACTATTTAATTTCATCAGTTACTTCCTCAGTATTCAGAGGAGTAAAAACTCTGACACTGAATTTAGTAATATAGCCAAACTTAGTAATATAATTATCATATTTTGATAGTCTTTTTTTTAATTTGCATTTATATCCCACCCTTCTCCGAAGACTCAGGGCGGCTTACACTATGTTAGCAATAGTCTTCATTCTATTTGTATATTTATATACAAAGTCAACTTATTGCCCCCCCCCCCAACAATCTGGGTCCTCATTTTACCTACCTTATAAAGGATGGAAGGCTGAGTCAACCTTGGGCCTGGTCGGACTAGAACCTGCAATAATTGCAGGCAGCTGCTGTTAATAACAGACTGCATTAGCAGTCTGAGCCACAGAAGCCCTTGATAGGCTTTATTCGTTACAACAGGCAAAGATATAAGATCCTTCCAGATATTCTTCTTATGTACTTCTTTCCCACCATATTCAGTTTTACTTTGTGTTGATTTCTACTGAACAAGCCAACTCTCACTTATGTATACTAACACAGTAGAAGCATGAACGTATACAGTCATTTTTACTTCTTTCAAGAAACAAAGGACACTACCCACTATCTTTCTACCAGAAGTTTAAATTTTGTCTATCCATTTCCCCATTTTTGATAAATATTCTATCAAGGTTCATAAAATGATATATTGCTGTGGGCTTTTTTTTTTTTACCATTTATGCATAATGTATGATCTTTCATTCTGTTTTCCAAACTAAATTTAACTAACTTAGTCTCTGATACATTAATTTTCAGATCCATATTCCTCACTGCACCATTCAGTGGTGCGTTCTAGCCATTCTCATTCTGAGCTAGCAAATGACATCATCTGCACACAAAAGTATATAGAGATACTATGTATGTATTAGAATGTAGGTAATAGAATGATAGATAAGTTGACGTTGTAGAATATGATGGTCAGAAATAACAAAAAGTACAACACTAGCACTGCTTAAAGTAGTATATAGGTTATTTTGTTTTTACCTTTGTTTTATGGCAAGTGGAATGCCAGGACAATTACACTGTATTCAATATATTTATATGTAAACAACAACCCGGTAGCCTTCTGGGTGCAATTCAAGGTGCTGGTTAGCACCTTTAAAGCACTCCATGGCTTAGGACCGGGCTATTTACGAGACCGCCTTCTGCCACCGATAGCCTCCCAACGACCTGTGTGCTCCCACAGAGTGGGCCTCCTCAGGGTGCCGTCGACCAAACAATGTCGGTTGGCGGCCCCCAGGGGGAGAGCCTTCTCTGTGCGGGTTCCTGCTCTTTGGAATGAGCTGCCTTCGGGGTTGCCAACTCCCCGACCTCCGGACCTTCAAACGTGAACTTAAGACCTTATTATTTCTTCGTGCGGGACTGGCCTAAGTGAAATTTTAAATTGTAATTTTAAATGGGTTTTATGTCGGTCTATGACCGTTTTAGTTGATTTGGCCTACTAAATATTTCGTTTTAATTTTGTTTTTAAATTTTTTGTTTGTATTCTGTGTTTTAATATGGCTGTAAACCACCCTGAGTCCTTCAGGAGAAGGGCGGTATAGAAATTAAATTATAAATAAATAAAATTTAAAAAAAATATATTTTTTAAAAAAGTACATGCAGGTCCATGCCCCTAACTGACACACCTATAATATTAACACACCTCCTTATACATTTATCACAAATGCAGTAAACAACCCAGGGAACTGTGCAAATACTTGTCTTACTGTCTACTCATTGTGGAACCTTTCTCTAACTATTCCATTTTTCTCATGTATAATTTACTTTCATCATAGACCATGCTTATCATATTCGGCAACAAACCTTCAAGTTTATACTCAATTTAAACTTTAAAGTTAATTAAGAGGATCCTGTCTTGTGAGAAAAAAAAATCCACGCTTACATTATGACTTGATAATAAGACTGAACTTTGGACATTGGAGGGCATCAGATGACTACTTAAAGGAAATGTTTGGGTCCAACAGAAAGAAAAATATTGGATTTACAAATGGAATTGGATCATGACTTAAATTTTGTTTAAAAAGACATATAAATAATAAATCAAAAGGATGGTGTCTGATATACACATTGGACTATAAGGGATTTTCTACAGCTACTTTCTTGGAACTACTAAAGGACCTTTGATAAAGATGACAAGAATTTTGAGAGAAAAGAGAAAAAGACTATGAGAAACCAAATATTAGAACTTTATTTGTGGGATTTAAGGATTATTGGTAGAAAGTGGAAAAATACAGAATTGATTTGTTTGATTATATAAATAGTTATTTATTCTCTCTTATTATAATTTTTATTGGAATTTGATTATGATATTTATGTTTGGTAATTTTTAAATGAGTATTATGGATTAATTTGGAAGGTCATTTTTTAAATTGTTAATTTGGATTCAATTTTGATTATTTGAAGAGAATGATTATGAGGAATTTGCTTAAATGGAAATGGAGATGTAAATATTTAATTTTTTATCTCAAAAGAGATCTTACTGGACCTTTTCTGATTAATAAGAAGGATTCAAGATTTAGAAATGGATTATTAAAAAAGGGGGGGTGAGGCATGGAATGAAATATTTGCTGTGTTTCTGCATAAAGTTTTATATCACTTTTATTTGTTTAATACAACCCTGGAAAGCATTATTGAGAAAATCTGCATCAAATTAAATCTACCCAGCCTGCTGTATTTTTTACAGGGATCTACTTCATGTTTCCAAGCTACATGAGGTTATCTCAATGATGTTTTTTTCAAAACGCAACTGGACCTCAATCAGAATAGAGATGGAAGGTCTTCTAGTTTAACCCTCTGCTCAACCCTGTGCAGTCTTTTCTTAAAAACTTCAGTAATGAAGCAACCACAAGTTTTGAAGGCAAGCTGTTCCACTGGTTAATTGTCCTCATTATTAGGAAGCTTCTCCTTAATTCCAGGTTGCTTCTCTCCTTGATTAGTTTCCATCCATTGTTTTTTGTCTACCTTCTGGTGCTTTCAAAAATAAATTAACCCCCTTTCTTTGCGGCAGCCCCTCAAATACCATAATACTGCTATCATGTCACCCCTAGTCCTTCTTTTCTCTAGACTGGCCATACTCAATTCTTGCAGCCGTTCTTCATATGTTTTTGTCTCCAGGCCCTTACTCCAGGCCCTCTGTGTGTTTGTGTGTGTCTGTGTGTCTCCCTCTGTGTGTGTGTACACTTCTGCAGACACCTTTTATGCAGAATGTCTTTACTGTAAATTATCTGGATGCAGATTGTGCAGTAAGAGGTAGCAAAAAGCCATACATAATGTTCACGCCCCCGTCATAAGATTATACATTATTAGTGTGGAATCGTATGGACCATGCACAAATCATATTACACAGGAGATAACATATGTATGTGTTTATAGTAGGTCTCAATGTGAGTTCAAGATCAATGCCAACCTTGAACCACTTCACATCATATACCAGGATTCAGATTGCAACACTGCATTTGAGCCGTGGTGGTACAGTGGTTAGAATGTGGTATTGCAGGCTAACTCTGCAACTACCAGCAGTTGGATCCTGCCAGCAGTTCAATCCTGACTGGCTTGAGGTTGATTTATCCTTCCATCCTTCCAAGGTCGATAGAATGAGGACCCGAATTGTGAATTTTTGTGAAGCGGTATACAAATATAAGTGCTATTGTTATTGCTATTTGCCATCATGCAGATTTTCACCATCCCTATAAATGCCCCTGCAGCCAGGCATTTTCTGAAATGTCAACTATCTGCAAATGGGGAAGTGGACCACCTTATATTCCATAGGCATGCAGCATTTAAAATAAAAAAGTAATTTTTTACAATTTCAGATACACATCCGTTGAATCAAAACTAAATCAACTCCATTCTTGATTTATTTATTTTTTTGTAAAATTACAGAGGTCCTGATCTGGTTTCAAAGCAAATTGTCTGTATAATTTTTTTAAAACCAATGTTTACAGGCATTCAGAGCATTAAACCTTGAGAATGATTGCTTCTGAGAATCTCATAGTACAGTTAAGGTCAGGCTAAAAATCAGTGTAAAGTCATAAAGTACAGCATATGCAGCAAACTATGCTTTCAATCATGCATTTAGACCATAAATTTACTTACTTCAAAATTACACAGCCTGTGCCCAAAGAAGGAGCTGTCCAAAACACCTGAATGCGAGTCCTTCTTCTTGGTGTACTCTCTGTCACAGCCACAGGACAATTACTCATGAACTGTGTTTCTTCTTCATCTATAATCTACACATGAAGAAGCAAAAGTTTATTAGAAACATCAAAACCACCTATTTAGAAAGCGAATAAAGGTCCTTAACATTATGCTATATATATATAGTGTTCTGTATGTTATCAAATAACTGATAATTTTTCTTAAGGTAATGTGCTTCTTTGGCTGAATTGCTAATAGTTGAGCTCATCAGATCTGACAAAGAATAGAATAGAATAGAATAGAATAGAATAGAATAGAATAGAATAGAATAGAATAGAATAGAATTTTTTATTGGCCAAATGTGATTGGACACACAAGGAATTTGTCTTGGTGCATATGCTCTCATTGTACATAAAAGAAAAGATACCTTCATCAAGGTACAACATTTACAACACAAATGATGGTCAATATATCAATATAAATCATAAGGATTACCAGCAACAAAGTTACAGTCATACAGTCATAAGTGGAAAGAGATTGGTGATGGGAACAATGAGAAGATTAATAGTAGTGCAGATTTAGTAAATAGTCTGACATGTTGAGGGAATCATATCGTTTAGCAGAGTGATGGCCTTCGGAAAAAACTGTTCTTATGTCTAGATATTCTGGTGTGCAGTGCTCTATAGCGTCATTTTGAGGGTAGGAGTTGAAACAGTTTATGTCCTGGATGTGAGGGATCTGTAAATACTTTCACGGCCCTCTATCGAGATATCTAGCTAGCTAGCTAGCTAGCTATCTAGAACTCTTGCAAGGAACTGAATGTTTGAGTTTCTGGACAGTGTGAAAGTAACTTTGATGTAAGCAAGGCGTACTTTTGAGCCTGTCATGTAGGGTCTAGTTTTGGGCTACTCTGTGGTTCTTTCAAAAGCAAATAACAAAATGGATTTTATTTATTTTCTACCTTGATGTATATTTTCACATATTTCAGAAAGAAACTAAGGAGAGAAATAAAAGATAAAAAAACCACAATAAGAAAAAAGGGAAATGGAGACAAAACTGTCAAAAGAAAGCTGTTTTTTTTTAAAGAAAAAAAGCAGCTTTGCAGAAATCTGATTTGTAATGTGCCATTAAAAGTTAAATTCATTTTAGTAATTATAGGAAGAAAATAATACAATATTCATCACTGTTCTTATCTGAGATGTAGGAACTGGTATATATGGCTAGAATAGTACAGGCCAGAGAATATAATATGAAAAGGCACCCTATAATTCTGATGAATTCAAGGTTGTGTTATTATCCCCCATCAGATATAAATTAAATTTTCATCAATCTATGACACCACCTTTTCTTTTTTCTTTTACTAGAGTTTGAACAACGATGTATTAAATCCTCCATTTACAGAATTTGCAACTGGTAAATAAAAAGAGAAGAGAAAGAGCATTAGCTTATATCCTTGAAATTAAAAAAAAAAACACAATACCAGCTTCCATGTCATATGAAGACAGAATCTAATAGGATTTTTTCAGTTTTACAGAATTGTAGAGTAGGAGGGCTATTGAGGCCACTAAAACCAACTCCCTACTTAGCACAGGAATCCAAACTAAAGCATCTCCAACAGATGCCTACCCAACTTTTTACATATATGTATCTCGAGAAAGGGGAACTTATCATTCTCTTGGCACCTGAGGAAAAGGGTCATTTTGTTTTTAACTTCGTTTTTAACTGCTGGATGTGCGCTGCCCAGAATCATTCCATGAAATGGGTGGCCATGTAAGTTCTTAATTAAAAAATAAGGTAAGGTAGGGTAAGGTAAGGTAAGGTAGAGTAGGGTAGGGGAGAGAAGAGGAGAGGAGAGGAGAGGAGAGAAGAGAAGAGAAGAGAAGAGAAGAGAAGAGAAGAGAAGAGAAGAGAAGAGAAGAGAAGAGAAGAGAAGAGAAGAGAAGAGAAGAGAAATTATATAAACTATTCTTACTTTTAGGAAGTTTTTCCTATCATTAAATGCCATCCTGGAACTTAAAATCTCCTGTGATCTGGGATGGCAATAAATGTGACCTGACTATCCATCTGGTCCTGCTGCTGATTCTTGAATTATGCAATTATCTCTATCCCAGACATTTTTTTCTCATGGCTAAGCATATCTAATTTATTCTTACTGGTTATGCCAATCAGGCTGAAAGTTTGTTTACTCTTTCCTTTCTGTTTTAAAATTGCCATTTTACCTTTCGCACAGGTTTCAGGGTGATGAGTATTTAAGAAAACATTATCAACTCTAAAATAACAAAAGTAAGAAATGGCATAAGACTGAAAAACAACAAACCAAAAATAGTACACTGATTCCCAAAGATAAGAAACATATAAACATTAACAGAGTTGGAAGGCACCTTGGAGGTCATCTAGTCCAACCTCCTGCTCATGCAGGAGGCCTGTACGAGGGATTCCAACCACCAAACTGCCAACCTTTCTGATCGACAAGCTCAGTATCCTAGGGACATACAGCTAAATTCAGCTGGGAGGGTCAGATGAACAGAATATGGATGGATGGATGGATGGATGGATGTGATTTCTATTAGATTTTGTAATCATATGACATGGAAGCTGGTATTGTTTTTTACTTTAAAGAGATATGTCGTGATTTGGATACCACCAAAGACAAGGAGTTCTCTTCTCTAGCCACGTATCTCGAGTTATAAAGTCGATATAATCTCGGAAAGTTATATTTAGAGTTTCAAACTGTCTCACGTTTTAAGAAGCAAAGGTTTAATTGATTTAAGAAGCAAAAATTTAATTGATTTAGAAATTTAAAAGACAGTCTGACTGCTTTTGTATTTCTGCATTTGAAATGTAGTCATTACTTTATGTTCATGCTGAGGATAGTTGGTTTAAACATCAAAAGTACACTATGAAATTATGAAAAGTAGAAACGATACAATAAGAATGGACAAAATCTAGTGGTAAAAGTGCATTATTATAACAGAGTTAAGACAACCTTGTATCTGCTCAGTGTTATGAATTAATAGAGCAGTTTTAAGATAATGGATTCAGAAGAAGTAGATGGAAATCTCAAAGCCGCTACAGAAGATCATAATAAATATCATGTTAATGTAAATACATATTAATGTTCAATGGTTAATACTGAAGATAAAAAATATTAACACATAAATGCTAATAAATATTAAATATTATGGGAAGCAATCCTGTTTCCTCTAGATAGTCTGGATTACAACTCCTGTATGAATGAGCATTAAGGTGAGAGCCAGAAAAAGCAATTATGTAAATATTCAAGAATGATTCAGTTTTAGGTTCACCAAACACCAACTGAACTGTGAGAAAAGCAAGAAGAAAAAGCAATGGATTTTAACCACTGAATATAAGAGGGAGTCTGCATCCTTGTGCAGGCAATGGGCAATCCGTTCTTTCATTTGGTTTCATTCTGATTTGCCATAAAGATTCTTATCTAGCCTAGCCACATCTATGAGACTTTTGCCAAGGTCTTAACATAGGAAGTAAGCTGAGTATGGTCAGAATGTCTGTGGAATAGTAAATTCTGTAAGGTACAGTAGTCTTTGTTTAATGGCCACTCATTCAGCAAAGTTCAAGCTTACTGAATTAATGGCTGTTACAATTAGTTCTCATACACACTGCTATTGCAGAGTCCCTGCAATCAGAATAACAGAATAACAGAGTTGGAAGGGACCTTGGAGATCTTCTAGTCCATGGGTGTCAAACTCTCTGCATCACATTGCTATTGTATGATGTTTCTGGGCATTTTTCCCATTTGTGGAGCTGGGGTGGGCATGGCCTGCGTGTGACGCATCAGGCTTGCAGGCCGCCAATTTGACACCCCTGTTCTAGTCCAACCCCCTTCTCAGACAGGAAGCTCTATACCATTTCAGACAAATTATTGTCCAATCTCTTCTTAAAAACTTCCAGTATTGCAGCACTCACAACTTCTGGAGGCAAGTTGTTCTTCTGATTAATTGTTCTAACTGTCAGGAAAATTCTTCTTAGTTCTAGATTGCTTCTCTCCTTGATCACATCATTGTGATGAGCTAGGTGCTTGGTGCCTGAATCACAATTACGATGTCTCATCATCCTATGGTCACGTGATTGTAATTTGTAATCTTCCCTGCCAACTTCTGATAAACAAAGTCAGTGGAGAAGGCGACAGCAAGTCACATATAGTAGCTATATGAAGTTCTCCCTTAATAAGCCATTTAATGCTTGTTTAACAATGGGCAATTGAGACTGCTGGAATTAAGAGGCACATATATGTGGGTTTATTTTTATTTACAACTGGAACTCTTAACAGGGGAGTTTTGTGTCTCAATTAGCATAGTTAAGTGAGTTAAGTGAGGATTACCTGTAGGATAGTATGTCTGTGACATACTACTGAGATATTCAGTTAGTCGGACTTAAGTGATGGCCTTAGGCTATGGATGCAGGTGTTGTAACTGAACAGTATGTGAAAGATACCATGTTTCTCTGATCCTTTCATCCCTAGAGTTTGTAGACCCTTTCATCCTAACAGTAGAATAGACAAAAACATCAGTGGTTTTGAGTGTTGATTTATTGTTATATGAATTAAATAAGATTTCCTGTATCCAAAGTAGATTATCTTCAGAAAGTGAGCCTAAGAGATCAAATAATTCCCAATTTTAACCCCATTTTCTTTTTTTTAAAAAAAATTCAATAATGTTGTTTCCATACTCATCCTTTTATTTGGAATTGCCATTCTTTGTTCACTCAGTTATTTTTATAGGGAAACTATACAATATTCTTGGTAAATGGTTAAATTCTAATGTTTTCTGCATTCCTCCTCTGTTTTCATATAGTGTCTCAGACAATTATTATTGTAAGGAAATACAATCACACTTATTAACATAGCAAAGATAAGACCATATGCCCGTGATGGCGAACCTATGGCACATGTGCCACAAGTGGCACGCAGAGCCCTCTCTACTGGCACGTGAGCTATCGCCCAGCTCAATTCCACCCCGCATGCGCGCGCACCTCCCGCTGGCCAGCTGATTTTCGGCATTCATGGGGGGCAGGGTGCATGAGGGAGATGCATGCGCATGCCCAGGAGGTTGGGTGGTCACGCATGCATGTACAGGGGGTTGCATATGCATGCGTGGGGGTGAGAGGAATGAAGGGTGGGGGGAACTCCCACCACCCACGGCCCATTTTGGGCCTAGTAGGCCTCCCTGCAGCCTCCTGAGACCAAAAACAGCCTGCCCCTGTGGGACCGCACGCATGGGCGGGGGGTGGGATGCGGGGGGGGGGTTGCACACACATTGCATTATGGGTGCAGCCACATGCTTCTGCTGTTGTGTGTGCTTGTGCGTATGTTTCGGCACAGAACAAGAAAAAGGTTAGCCATCACTGCCATGTGCTCTTAAAGGACACAGTTTCTTTCAGATGAAAGTTTTCAGTTTCTGTTAGTCAACTGTATTGTTTCTGTGTTCAAGACTGTCGGAAATTAATACTGAATCAGACCTTAATTGCTTCCTATTTCATCTGTGAATGTCACCCATGAAGAAAAGAGCATCAAATTATTCATTTTTCTCTCTCTATAGTAAAGTAGTGCTATTTTTTCATATTGGAAAGGAAGAAAAGGAGGAAATAATGAGTAAATTCAATATCCTTTTTTGCCAGGGGACTGAAGCTAAGCAAAGGACAATTAAGACACAATTCACTATTAATTTGCCTCCTGCCCACTGTTGTGCTGTCCAAGAAAGCAATAGAGTTGGACAGATCTGCGAAGTGAAAGCTTTTGATTAGTATAGAAGAGATACTTCCTAAATGGAATTCACTTGTGAATTGAAAGTAGAGAAAAGCTTTGGCAAAAGAAAGATATTACTAGTTAATATAATGCCGTCTTGGGTATTGAGTGGCATCTTTGTTTATATTACACTTCCAACAAATTGGGGAAAAGCCATGCCTGATAGTGTGAAAAAGCTCTGGTATAAAAATAACTTAGTTGGTATTCAACAAATCACTCTTCTGAACTCAGTCTCCATCTACAAAACAAAGTTGTCTACCTTAGAGAGTTGTGGTAAAAAGCGCTAAGAACTCATCTGAATATTGTAAAATGCTTTAATGCCATTACTGCACTTGACACTGCTGATAATACACAGCCCTGTTGCCTGAATCCTGAGCAGTTCTTTTACATTCTATATAAAACATATATTTATAGCCCTCCTTTTATGGCATATCCCCAGCAAAGTGGCTCACTAAATAATGAAACATTAAATCTATTAAAAAAAATAGCATAAAAGCAAAAATATAAACTGGACATAACTCAAATATTAATAAAGCAGCCGTTGAGATTCCAATAAGTAAGGTACAAATGTAAAATAGTTTAAAGATTGCTGAATAATTTATACTGGTTACATTAAAAGACTTTAAGGAAGCAAATAAATTAATAGCTTTTTAACGCTATAGGAAGACTTCTAATATCAGGACCATACCCAGCTTTATTGAATTTTGTGCAGGATTTGGAAATGGAGGAGATAAGGTTTTACTTAACAGACACTATTTTAAATGATTTGAATATGCTGATTAATGCCTTACATAAAATGGCTTGATTCTTTTACTGGAGAAGAAGAAATCAACACAAAAGTTCAATAGTGGCATTCCTTCTTTGTAGCAATTAGTATTTTGCTGCTTTAATTGAGCAACTGATATTCTTTTTCCTGTCTTTTTAAACTCATATTTTAAAAAACCATTGTTGCTGTCTATGATATTCTTCTCCAACTTCAGATAACATCAAACTTTAAAGTTTTTTGATAGGTTACCTATATCTTTTCTTCCCTTTACCCACCCCTCTCTCTATATCTTTTCTTATTTACAGAACTTTTTGTGCAAACTAACATTTTGAATCTACTTTTTTCCTCATTAGAATTCTTTGTTTGCACTCATCTTTTAGTATTTCTTATTTTTAGGAACCCAGACACTTCTTTGGTTCCTTTTTTTCTTTACCTTTTCCTGCCATATTTCATATTATTGCTTGGAGGTTATTAAAATGCATTTTTCCCAATATCTAATATATGTTTAATTGCACCTTGCTTTTGTTTCCTTAAAGCAGTCCAGTATTACATAGTCTAAGTTATTTCTGTTTCCTTGCCTATTTTTGTCTTCTACTCTTTGAAGTAGATGGTCATGGATTTTCTAGAAAGGCCATATTTGATGTCATTTTCCCCAATTTAATTTAATCCAATCCAATGTAAAAGATAGAATGAAAATTATATATATATATATATATATATATATATATATATATATATATATATATATATATATATATATATATATATATATATATATATATATATATATATATATATATTTATAGCCCTCCTTTTATGGCATATCCCCAGCAAAGTGGCTCACTAAATAATGAAACATTAAATCTATTAAAAAATAGCATAAAAGCAAAAATATAAACTGGACATAACTCAAATATTAATAAAGCAGCCGTTGAGATTCCAATAAGTAAGGTACAAATGTAAAATAGTTTAAAGATTGCTGAATAATTTATACTGGTTACATTAAAAGACTTTAACACCCGTGAAAACCTCAGAAAACAAATATATATATATATATATATATATACATACATACATACATATATATATATGTATATATATATATATATATATATACACACATATATATATACATATATATATATATATATATATATATATATATATATATATATATATATATATATATATATATATATATATATATATATATATATATATATGAAACCAATTCTAGCATTGTGAAATAAGCTTTTAAGCAAGTTTATAACTTTTAGCTCTCTGCATATACATGCTATCTTGTTTAAATATATTTCATTCTCTTGGGCACCATCAAGATTTTAGTTCCCAATAGGTTTGCTTATTATGTAATCATTCAAAATATAAACTTCACCCTACTTAGAAAAACATCTAATTATCCAAATAATATGGCTAACACTATTAATTTGGGAAAATCCTATATTCCTTCCTAATCTTATATTAGAATTTTTTTTCACCTGAACTTCACCCCCTGAAATCATTATAAAAATAATCAGATTTATCTATAAGAAAATGTAAAAGATAGAATGAATATATATATATATATATATATATATATATATATATATATATATATATATATATATATATATATATATATATATATATATATATATATACATATATATATAGTTTATATATATATACATATATATATAGTGTCTTGGCGGCGTTTGATGAAGTCTCATTCGTCTTCTTCAGGCTTCAGCTTCGTGCTTCTGGGAGCAATGTTGAAGCTGAAGAACGAAGCTGAAGCCTGAAGATGACGAATGAGACTTCGTTGAAACGTCGCCAAGACACTTCCAATTTTACGCGGGAGAAAACCCGAATAACCAAAGATCTACATACAAACACCCGCGAAAACCTCAGAAAACACACACACACACACACACACACACACACACACACACATATATATAAATATATACAGTTTATATATTATATATATATATATATATAATTGAGAGGTCAACAATTCCAGCTCCAGCCATCAGCTTTATCAATTTTTATTGAATATATTTGATCAGTCCATTTGCAGATGTTACTTTTTTAATTCAGAGAAGCCAGTTTTGAAGAAAATAATAAATAACTTCCAAGTGGGCCTTTAGATCTGGTCTACAACCAGCAATGTTAGGGCTGCTAAAACATTGCAATTCTTTTGAATTCCTATCATTAGAGGTCCACGTTCAATGGCAGTAACTTTTTAGCACTTTATGATCTACTGTCCATGAGTTGGCAGTTGGGTTTAGATCATTAGGGATTTATTTTGCATTCCCTGTATCCAAGGCCTTTCCTAACCCTCTAATTCATTTCAATTAAATAAATCTCTTTTCTATTATAATTATGGAACACGATTCACTAATCATTACTCAGGTCAAAATAGTTCATTGCTCACAATTAATATTAATAAGATGATGCTATCGGGTTATGTGTGGAAAAAGGAGCAAAAAAACAAAAGAAGGCAAGTATGGAGGCCTATCTATGAGTTTCTATGTGGATATATATGATGGTTGAAACAACTTTAGGAACAGTAAACTAGCGGAAAGCTAGCTATTATAAAGGAGACTAAACATTTAATTTATCCAGAATGCACTGCAAGAGTATTGAACATAAATTATAAATATTTTTCTCTTTCATTACAACAGTTCAGTTTCATTATGATGTTTAATTTGTCAGGTTGCAACAGAAGATTTATGCTGATTTACTTTATGTAACTCTGAACTAATCTATAAGCTCTCTCATAGCTTCCCATAGTAGTTACTACCACAGGATGAGATCCAGAATTTTACAAGAGTTGATCCTAGACTATTTCTTCAGACAGAATATTTTGTCATTTAAGACTGCTTCAAAAGGCAGACTATTTTCTAGAGCAACTTTGTTGACCATTTTACCTCAAAGCTGTGTGTTTTGTGCCTGTCTATGTATACATTCTTTGCTCTCTGATCAGACCCTGACAGCTATGACTGTTTTGCCTCACCCCTTGAACCTTGATGTTGGATGCAGTTAACTTGCTGAAACCTTGACTATGGCTACTGTTAAAACCTCTTACAACTCTAATGAAAAACTGAAGACTGATTTATAGCTTTACGACCAGGCATAACAGTAAATGGACTGATTTATGACAATGCTGTTGATTCTTTACTGGAGTCTTGAACCAGCAGTAACTCTTCCTAATCCAGTTGGTTATCTTCCATGTGCCCTACATAAGGCTATCCTTGAACAGTATCTGGATGTTGCAATCCGTACAAAATGTGATATTTAAACTGTTAAGCAGTGTAACGTGTAAAGATTATATGTAAGATATGTATTGAACACTTTTATGGACAAAATTTAAGGTATTTATATTATGGACACAACTTGAAGTACTGATATTAACTTTTAAAGCCATTAATGGTTTAAGATCTGGCTAAGTGCAGCCATAAGAACTGCAGGT
This sequence comes from Ahaetulla prasina, assembly GCF_028640845.1. Classification (NCBI taxonomy): domain Eukaryota; kingdom Metazoa; phylum Chordata; class Lepidosauria; order Squamata; family Colubridae; genus Ahaetulla; species Ahaetulla prasina. The sequence goes on from NC_080539.1 coordinate 276,361,466, forward strand.
TACGCCCTTTTGAAGAACACCTTGTTGTCACTCTTTCTCACATGAAGGCAAGGGATGAGTCACTCCCAGATTATTGAATATTTTCCCTTGGGAATTACTTTTGCTTTATATTTTTCTAATATCCACTACTTGTGAAATATACAGAAACACAGCTTTTCCGGATAGGATAGTAGTTCCTAGATTTGGGTCATAAGACAAATAGTACCTATTTTATTATTAATGTTAGTAAGTGTTGTAACTTTTTATAATCTGGGGTTTAAAACATTCTTAGTTGCCACACTAATGGTATACTCTCCCCACAACATCACAGCTGCAGACTCCATGTCATTAGGGTGCCAATGATTTTTGGCCTCTTCAAATGTTTTCTGAATTTAATTGTAAGTATGCTGATAGAATTTTTTTAATCACCATTTTCCTCCTCAAGTTTAATTAATTTTGATTGTTTTTTCTATTTTAATCAGTTTTATAGTGAGCTACCCTGAAGCTATTAGCACCTGAAGGACAGGAAAAATACACAGTAAAGTAAAATTAAACTAATAATGGTTCTTGGTTGATTCTGCATATTATGTGAAGAATAGATGAAAAAGAACTGGACAAACTTCAGTGTCTTTCTCGGAAACTAGCTCACTCTGTTGAGTTTATGTTAGAAACCTTGCAGACTTCGGGTTTTTTTTTTGGGCTTCTCTTTCCAACCACGTGCAAAAGATCTTGCAGTGTTTCCAATTCACATCTTTTCTTCTCTCAAATTAACAAATAGTAAATTGGGTTGTATCTGCTTTTAGAAGCAAAGTATTTTATTATGGTTTATCAGATTTTTACTAAATTTCTTTGGACCGTTTCATTGTTTTTCATTGTTTTAGTTGTTTTATAGTTTTAGAATGTTAAACTGCCCAGAGCCTCCTGGCTGAGATAGGTGGCTGTAAGATTGAAGAATGAATGAATGAATGGTACCTTATTTACCAAGATCATTTGTTTTGGTCATTTAGGGTAAAGATAATTTATTTTCTCCTGCCAATAAGAACAGCGGCAACAACAAAAAATGTCAAAACAATTGAACTGGTTGCTTATTCAAATGGGGCAGAGAAGGTTGTGCACTGTATTTAATTAAGATATATGGTATGAAAAGCAGTTTCAGCTTCTTCTTGAATATCTCACTGGTTGGGTCAGAAAAATATATTTTGCCACTGTTCTTTTGTCTGCAAAGCATCCTCTGTAAGGAACCATGTCAGAGTTCTTTTATATCACTACCTTCCACTCTTGGCATTCTTAATCTGCATCAGGCTTTATAGGCAGTATATCTGTGTTTGCTGAGATGAAGTTGAAGAAATATGTTTTCTGGCCTCCCACCCTCGAGCAGATATATATGTGTGTGTGTGTGTATACAAAGAAGGCTGTGTTGCATTTGTCCTAGATATGTCAGTGGCAAAGTATTCAGAAGCGAAAAGATGGTGTAAAAGGCGGCATCTTTTCTCTCTGATCATCTCTGAATTAACTTGGTACACGTCAACCCTTCTCTTAGTGTGGAAACAATTTTCTGGCTTTAACAAGTGCCTTCCCAGCCATACCTGGATATCTTTCCGCCTACACATGTTGTCCTCCTGGTGAACTGAAATTTATCTATTTCATTTTTGCAATCGTAATTACACTTTTTTTTTTTTGCTCACTGTATTTCTAGCACCACATATCCACATCCGTTCATTTTATTTATATGGCTGCCTAATGAAACATTGCAATTCTGGGCAGAGTGCAATAAGTACAAAATAAAACAATAAATAAATAAAACAAATAATTTCAAACAAAATCCAACCAGCCATCAATAGGCTATTGGGTACCAAATTTGTAAGATAGGGATTCCAAATCTCTCAGCATGAACACTAGTTTAGTTTAGTTTAGTTTAGTTTAGTTTAGTTTAGTTTAGGTTAGGTTAGGTTAGGTTAGGTTAGGTTAGGTTAGGTTTAGTTTAGTTTAGTTTATTAAATTTCTATACTGCCCTTCTCCCGAAGGACTCAGGGCAGTTTACAGCCAACTAAAAAAAGAGACATTTTTAAACTCCTTTTCTGAAGAAAAGGAGGATAAAGGCCAGTGGTATCTTTGGAGTGGCAAGTGGTCTTTTTAGAACAGGGGTCTCCAACCTTGGCAACTTTAAGACTTGTGGGCTTTAACTCCCAGAATTTAACTCTGGGTGTTGAAGTCCATAAGTCTTAAAGTTGCCAAGGTTGGAGACCCCTGTTCTAGAAGGAAGGAACCACCATGGAATAGGCATGTCTGCTATCGGAGAGTGTGAGTTGGGCAGATACCATTGGAAGAAGTAGTCCCACAAACAACCCATCTTTGTGCCATACAGTGCTTTACAATGGATGTGATAACCAGCACTTTGATTTGTACTGGTACAATTTGTACAATTTGCCAATAGAAAGCTAATGCAGCTCATGAAATAATAGTGTCACAATCTTAGGTCCAAAACTGCCAACAAGTCTGCATTCTGGACCAAGTGTAACTTGTGGGTGATTCTCAAGAATAGCCCTACATAAAGCATGTTGCAGTAATTGAACTTCAAGATGACTAGAGTATGAGGGACTAATGAAATGCTTCCAACAAGCAAAGTCAATTGTGGAAGCTGGATTCACTTAATGACCATTTGATTCAGAATAACAGAGGGACCCTGGAGGTCTTCTAGTCCAATCCCCTGCTCAGGTAGGGGACCCTATTTTCAGACAAATGGCTGTCCAATATCTTCTTAAATAGTCACATGATTCATTAACAACTGCGGTAAAAGTGGTCATAATATCAAGTCCAGTTACATGATGGTTTGCTTAATTACCATATCACTTAGCAACCAAACTTCTGATTCCAGTTGGGGGTGTAAGTCAAGGACTACCTTGTTTTCTCTAAAATAAGACATCCCCTGATAATGAGACCACCCCAAAAATATTTAAATGCATGCCCAGCCGGTCCCCGCCATTTCCTCTGGTTAGGTTTAGGGAGACATAGCTGGAAATCAGGTAGGATGGCAAAAGGAGCCCCATATTGCTCCATGCGCCCTAAAATTATAAGACATCCCTGAAAATAAGGCCAAGCACTTATTTCGGGGTTCAAGATAATATAAGACAGGGTCTTATTTTTGGGAAAACATGGTACCTGGTACAACCAAATTAAGGTTGTGCAACCAAATATTGCTGATCTCGAATGACAGACTTCCATCACAAACGATATTTATGTTGCATGTCTCATGCATATTATGTAATTTCTGCTAGTTGCATTGGATGTGTCAAGCCACAACCAATACAAATTTTATAATGCATATAATTTGCACAATGCTATCATAATACCCATGATGTCATTTGTCTTCCTTGCCTTCCTAGATTCCTGTGCCCAGAACGAATGAATTTTCATGATGCCACATTTAGTGCCACATGTTAGTGCCACATTTTAAAGCAGCGATTCTCAACCTGTGGGTCGTGACCCCGTTGGGGATTGAATGACGATTTGCCAGGGGTCGCCTAAGACCATCGGAAATATGGGAAGTATACTTGCGAGTCGAAGAATCACGTTCCAATGGTTGACTCCACAAGCCAGCTGCAGGTTCTTCAAATCACTAGCCGAATTCGGCTTCAGGCATGATGAGTTAAAAAAGAGAGAAATCTTTGCTCTGATGTCTCCCTCTCAAGCCAGCTGCAATCACTCCCAATTGCTAGCCTAATCTGGCTTCAGGCGCCATAAACTTAATAGGGGAGGAGTCTCCACTTTAATGCCTCCGTCCTCAAAGCAATCGCAAGCAGTTCAGATTGCAACCAATACGGCTTCAGGGACGATAAATTCAAAACGAAAATAATTTTACTGTTGGGGTCGCCACATCGTGGGGAATTGTATTAAAGGGGTCGCAGCACTATAAAGGTTGAGAACCACTGTTTTAAAGGGATCTGCAATGTACTTATTCTAAAGATTTCTTCTTTTGATTCACTCTAAATTCATTTCTGTAATCCCAACTGCATTTCATCATGCAAATGCATTTGTTCAGAAGAACCCCTCCATTTAAATAAGGAGGAGGCACAGAATTTGTGGAGACCTCTTTCTAGCAAATGTCACAATTAAAGATTTCTATTAATAAGTTGTATGTTTTAATAGTCAAAGCAAAGAGCAAACAATAACATCCTCTAGAAATAGAATAAGAATCTGCTCAGCTATGAGGTCGTGATGAAATAAATCAGAATGAGTGCTATTGCTTTAAATATACATGATTGATATTCATTCCTGTGGTAGCATAATACTGTGTCTGGCTTTATAAATCACCAGAGAACTGAAGTGACATATTGTGGAAGATAAGATCTATTTAGGCAAAGAGATACTGAGTTACCTCACCATCCCAGAGCCATTATTCTTGGTTCAGTCCTTAGGCAAAACTAATCCAACCCGTTGGATTTCTTTTCTTTGGGAGCTGTATGAATTTTAATGTGACGTAGGCCACCAAATCAGGTTCTGACTGATATGGGTTCCATGCCATCAGTGAATGCCCCTTGAGAAATGGAAGGTGGTAAAGCAGCTTGACAGTTTTGGTAACAAAAAGAGAGATGAAACACTGGGGGAAGCAAATACCAGAATAAGGAATGACACTAATAACTGGGATCAGATATTTATGCTACAAACACTTCATGCCCTGAGTTATATGCAAACTATGACTTTTAAAAGAAAAAAAAAACACTTGGTGTCAGGTCAGTGGTGGGATTCAGCCGTTTCTCTCCGGATCGCGCGAACCGGTAGCAGTGAATGCAGGAGGCTCCACCCACCCACCTGGACATATTGCATGACTACTGCGCATGCACAGAGCATGCATGCACTCACATTTGTGAACCACTAGGGAAGGTAAGTGAATCCCACCTCTGTATCAGGTCATTATAGCTATCAGCTCATTACTTACATTTTTTGAGTTAAGTAAGAAAAATTGTAGATTTTCAGTTCTCCAAGCCAGAATGGAAATACAATACGAAATATTAGTATTATTTACATGTCCCCAATTCCCAATGACTGTGAGTTGCTCACAATAACGAAAACAAAGAAATTATAATAAAAGCAGTAAAATGGGAAAAGAGAAAAGATAGCAAGGATAAAACTGTAGGTAGTGATGAACTGAGCCAGAAATATGTTAAACTATAAAAGCCATGTCTTTAGAAAATATTATCAAGACCACAGCCTGATTATAGTCAGTTTATATTCAGTTTCAGTCTGGCTAAATGGATATCAATGGAAAATCTTCAACCATAGGACAGAGATGGAACACCACCTTTCCATGCAACCTTAGAGACATATTACCTTGAATACGAAATGAAAGAAGACAACAGTTCAGGAACTATCAGTCACTGAATCTTCTTCTGCATTAATACCCAGATGGGTCACCATTACTGCTGCTGTTAAACCCATAATTTAAGTAGGCATAACATCCTTTAAGATAATTTGTTCATTTCACTGGACAACCCCTTTGTTTTAGAACTATTAGTAAAGGAGAAAAACGTGTCTTTTCCTATTTTGTATATAATTTGATGCAGGGGTCTCCAACCTTGGTCCCTTTAAGACTTATGGACTTCAACTCCCAGAGTTCCTCAGCCAGCTTTGCTGGCTGAGGGACTCTGGGAGTTGAAGTCCACAAGTCTTAAAGGGACCAAGGTTGGAAACCCCTGATTTGATGCACCTCTAACATGCCCCACACCCTTTCTTTATAAACTAAATGGGGAAAAAATCAATGTGTAATATTTTATCACATAACAACGGTTCTGCTTTTCTTTTTTGTCACTTTCTCAGTCAGAGATCCCCCCCCTTTTTTTTTTTTGAGACATGATAAACACAGCTACATATGATATTCCAAATGCAAGGACATCACACAGTGATAGGTTTCCATTTTTTTTTACTACCGGTTCTGTGGGTGTGGCTTGGTGGGCGTGGCATGGTTTTGTGGGCATGGCAGGGGAAGAATACTGTAAAATCTCCATTCCCTCCCCAATCCAGGGGAAGGTTACTGCAAAATCCCCATTTCCTCCCGATCAGCTGGGACTTGGGAGGCAGAGAATAGATGGGAGTGGGGCCAGTCAGAGGTGATATTTACTGGTTCTCTGAACTGCTCAAAATTTCTGCTACCAGTTCTCCACCTCTGACATCACATTATGAGATAAGAAAATATTGACATTATTGAAAAATTGCTGTTGTGAATAGATAGCCAAGGAAACAAGGCAAGACTCCTTATGTGAAGGCTCAGCTCTCTGGAGAAGACTCTAATGCTGGAAATGCACTATTGAAAGACCTGAAAGACCAGATTAGGGACAGATCTTAACAGAGAAAATCAATCTATGTAATCATTAGCAGTCAACAACAACTTAATGGCATGTAATTGATCAAACAATCAACTGATCCTAAAGTAAAGGTTGCTTTTTTTAGAGTGATAATTTATTGAACTGATAATTCAATATTAGCATTTCCCAGGGTTCCTTTCCTGCATATTCACTATTAGCTCAAACCCTGTCAGAGCAAATAAGAAGTTAAAACTCTGTTCCAACGTGTTCCATTTTGCCTTACCATTTCAATTCTCAAACTTTGCTGATGTTATTAAATAATTATAAAAGACCTGGAAAACAAGACATGCTTTAGCAAAAAAACAGGCTGACCCTCATTCAGCAAGATGTATGACACAGATCATGCTATAACCTGACTAATTTGGATTTTCCCTAAATTCCTAGGTCAAAAGCTGGGCTCACCTTGCCCACTTCTAGCACAAAAGCTTAATCTTAAAGATGTGTTTGCTTGCAAATCAAGCAATTTTGCATTTACATTTTTTTTAAAATGTGTAAGCTCACTTTGAATTTAGTGATTTTATACGCTTCCAGATTGTCAATAAAATCTAAAAAAAATTATCTTGTTCCTGCTGTTTGCCTCAGCTCTTGGCACATATATTCTCTATCTTCAAAACTGGAATTCAGTAGTTAGTTCTAGGTAATAGAGCAAGCTGTGTGAATGGAAGAAAATACCGAAAAAGTATGGTAATTTTCAAAGCCTTTGTTACATTAAACAAAATATTAAAGACAGAGCAATATTTTAATCCTTACCATTTCATTAAGAAAATGTTATGGAGATAAATATCACTCCTCTGTGTGTTTTGCATTATTTAACAGAACTTTGGCATCACTCGGCATTTATTAAACGACAGCATTTGTAATCTGTTTTTCCAATAAAAAAAGATTCTGTATTTACAAATATCAGGCATAAAACAATTTCAGTCTTGGCATTTGATCCATGAATTGACTTAGAACACCAGCAAAACACAGCTGAGGAAGGGTAAAGAAATAAGCAAGCTCAGGCACTAGATAGTTTCTACAACAATTTTGTTCTTTTTATTTTCTGCACTCCTTGTGCAATGGACAAAACTTCTTCTGAAAAAGAGTATTAAAATAAGACATCCCACATTTAAAGAAAGAAATGTGCAAGCATTATTTCTAAGTTTTTTATATACCATAAAAAAACCTAGAGATGACTATTAATCATGTTTTAAAAGGAAAGAATATGCACATACTAACATACAGGTAATCCTTGAGTAACAATGGCATTTGGACTGGAATTTCCATCACTAAGCAATGAGGTTGTAAAATGCAACATGATTGCATTACTTAGAGAAAGCAATCTGAAGGCAGAACAAGAAACAATGGGTGGAAAATAAACAAAGTGAAATTTCCTGACAGAATAAGGATAAATTTCCTGACAGAACAATTAATCAATGGAACAACTTGCCTCCAGAAGTAGTGGGTCCTCCAACATTGGAGGTTTTTAAGAAGGGACAGCAACTTTTTTGAAATGGTATAGGGTTTTCTGCTTGAGCAATGGATTGGACTAGAAAAGGGGTCCCCAACCAGTGATGGGATTCAGCCAGTTTGCACCACTTTGGTAGAACCGGTTGTTAACTTTCTGAGCAGTTTGGCAAACTGGTTGTTGTAAGAAATTATTAGGGCAGAGAACCGGTTGTTAAATTACTTGAATCCCACCACTGCCCCCAACTTTTCGGACCTCAGGGACCACTAAATTCATAATTTTAAATCCCGCGGACCACTATTATGAGCTGCCTAATGACCGGCTGGGTGGGCATGGCTAGGTGGTCATGTGACTGGGTGGGCGTGGTCAACTTGATGTCACTCGCGTCGAGGGGCGCCTCGCTGGCCTCTACTCACCCCTCCCCTTCCAGCCACTCCTCGCCTGCCAGCTCAGGCTCCTTAGGGCCCCAACAGGAAGCATTTGCTGGAATTAAGCAGCCACCATGAGAAAAAGTTGGCAAAACAGCTGGCTCAGTTCAAATTGGTTCTGGCTGAGAAGGACGCTTATCAGAAGCACCTCACTGAGGACTACGAGCATAGGCTTTCCAAGCAGAGGGAAGACTTGCGGGAGAGCAAGGCCAGGGGGCTGAGATGGTCAGCCAGTTCCAGGCCAGGATACAGTCCCACTGGAACAAAGCCCACCGGCTCTTCGCCACCAGCAGCGCTTCCCTCCAGCCTTCGCCTGAATTCCTGCATCAGGAGGACGAAGCAGATCCCAAGTCAGAATTTCTGCTCCCCTCTGACCTTCACAAAAAGACTCTGAAGGGGGAGACTCTCTGCAGCAACACAAACATTCATTGCACACATCTGGCCCAGGGATTGTAGTTTGAGGACCCCTGATTTAGTGCAATATAAAAAAATACAAATAATTTTTCTGTGGACCACCAAAATTTTCTCACGGACCACCAGTGGTCCACAGACCACCAGTTGGTAACCGCTGGACTAGAAGACCTCCAAGGTCCCTTCCAAGTCTGTTATTCTAGTATTCTGTTCTGTTATTCAATCCTGGCAATCCTCATTGCTGTCATTAGGTTACACGAGGATGGCTCCAGGGGATTGTCAACGCTTCTTTGAGGGGGGGTGTTGTTCCCACCGCCTTGAAAGAGGTGGTGGTGAGGCCCCTCTTCAAGAAGCCTTCCCTGGACCCAGCTGTTTTGGGTAACTATCGTCCAGTCTCCAACCTTCGCTTTGTGGCGAAGGTTGTTGAGAGTGTGGTGGCACACCAGTTACCCCAGTACCTGGATGAATCTGTCTATCTAGACCCGTTCCAGTCCGGTTTTCGACCCGGGTACGGAGACAGCTTTGGTCGCACTGGTGGATGACCTCTGGAGGGCCCGGGATAGGGGTTATTCCTCTGCCCTGGTTCTCCTAGATCTCTCAGCGGCTTTTGATACCATCGACCATGGTATCCTGCTGTGGCGGTTGGGGGGATTGGGAGTGGGAGGCACCGTGTTTCGGTGGTTCTCATCCTATCTCTCCGACCGATCGCAGACCGTGTTGGCAGGAGGGCAGAGGTCGACCTCGAGGCGCCTCCTCTGTGGGGTGCCACAGGGGTCGGTTCTCTCGCCTCTCCTGTTCAACATCTACATGAAGCCGCTGGGCGAGGTCATCAGTGGTTTTGGGGTGAGTTATCAACTGTATGCGGATGACACCCAGCTGTACATTTCCACCCCTGACCACCCCAATGTAGCTGTTGAAGTGTTGTCTCGGTGTTTGGAGGTCGTACAGGTCTGGATGGGGAGAAACAGGCTCAAGCTCAACCCCTCCAAGACTGAGTGGCTGTGGATGCCGGCATCCCGGTACAGTCAGCTGCAACCGCGGCTGACTGTTGGGGTGACTGTTGGGGGCGAATCATTGACCCCAGTGGAGAGGGTGCGCAATCTGGGGGTTCTCCTGGATGGACGGTTGTCTTTTGAAGATCACTTGGCGACCGTCTCCAGGAGAGCTTTTTACCAGGTTGACCTGGTCCGCCAGTTGCGCCCCTTTCTAGACCGGGATGCCTTATGCACGGTCACTCATGCCCTCGTCACTTCTCGCCTGGACTACTGTAATGCTCTCTACATGGGGCTCCCCTTGAGGTGCACCCGGAGACTTCAGTTAGTTCAGAATGCAGCCGCGCGGATGATAGAGGGAGCCACTCGTGGCTCCCATATAACACCGATCCTGCGCAGGCTGCACTGGCTACCTGTGGTTTTCCGAGTGCACTTCAAGGTGCTGGTTACCACCTTTAAAGCGCTCCATGGCATAGGACCGGGATATCTTCGGGACCGCCTTCTGTTACCACATGCCTCCCACTGACCGGTACGCTCCCATAGAGAGGGTCTTCTCAGGGTGCCGTCAGCCAAACAGTGTAGGCTGGCGACCCCCAGGGGGAGAGCCTTCTCTGTGGGGGCACCTACCCTCTGGAATGAGCTTCCCCCAGGACTTCGACAACTTCCTGACCTCCGGACCTTTCGCCGCGAGCTTAAGACATATCTATTCTTCCGAGCAGGACTGGCTTAAATAGGGTTTTTAAACATGGATTTTATTGGGGTTTATTTTATATTTTGTATTGTATTTTAAATTTAGGCTATATTGAATAAGTTTTTTAAATAGTGTTTTTATTGTAATGTATTGTATTATTTTATCTGCCTGTTCACCGCCCTGAGTCCTTCGGGAGAAGGGCGGTATAAAAATTAAATTATTACTATTATTATTATTATTATTATTATTATTATTATTATTATTATTATTATTATTATTATTATTATTATTATTATTAACCAAATTCAACTGGTCATTAGCCCATCCCAATCCAAACCATTTCCCGCTTGGTCCTTCCCAGTCCTGAGTGTCAGTTCTTCTAAAGCAAGGAACTTCTTCCCCTTTGACTCCTCCCTACTGGCTATTTCCATCTGTATCCTATTGGTTGCCTTGCCTTGTGGGATGGCAAACAGTCCCAGAACGATGTAGCTCTGCAGCTGTTTGACACACTGTGCCTCGGGGGCTTCTGGTGTTGTAAAAAGCCTGTGAGCTGCAGTGCAGTGCAAAGCTGCAGTCTCCTCAGCCTTCCCTAGTACCAGCATGAAGCCCACCATTGCAGCATGAAGCCCCATCTGCCCAACTCACCAATCACAGTTGTATGAAGCCATAGTCAGCCCAGCAGCATGGCATGAAACTGTTGGAAATCCTAGCAACTTTAGCCCAGTTGCACAAAGCCCATCAAGCCCAGCCCAGCCCAGAAGCATGGCATGAAGCCCCAGGTGCAGCTGCCCTCACTACCCTGCACTTTGAGAACCCTGCTGCCCTGTGCTCCACAGCTCCAGCTCACCTTTGTAATCTTTTTTTTTTTTAATTTTGTCACAACATTATATACAAGCACATACAATGAAAGGAAACAATAGGACAGGAACGGTAGGCACTTTTGTGCACTTATGCATGCCCCTTATAGTCCTCTTAGGAATGGGGTGAGGTCAATAGTAGACAGTTTTTGGTTAAAGCTTTTGGGAGTTTGAGAAGAGACCACAGAGTCAGGTAGTGTGGTCCAAGCGTTAACAACTCTGTTACGAAAGTCATATTTTCTGCAATCAAGATTGAAGCGGTTTACATTAAGTTTGAATCTATTGTTTGCTCTTGTATTATTGCGATTGAAGCTGAAGTAGTCTTTAACAGGAAGGACATTGCAATAGATGATTCTGTGTGTTAAACACAGGTCTTGTCGAAGGCGGCGGAGTTCTAAGTTTTCTAATCCCAGGATTTCAAGTCTGGTGGTATAAGGTATTTTGTTGTTTTCAGAGGAGCGGAGAACTCTTCTTGTAAAATATTTCTGGACTCGTTCAATTGTATTAATGTCAGAGATGTGATATGGGTTCCAGACAGGTGAGCTGTATTCAAGAATAGGTCTAGCAAATGTTTTGTATGCTCTGGTTAGTAGTGTAGAGTTTTTGGAAAAGAAGCTACGCAAAGTTAAGTTTACAACTCTTAGAGCCTTTTTTGCTATGTAGTTGCAGTGAGCTTTGGCACTTAGGTCATTGGATATGAAAACTCCAAGGTCTTTGACAGGGTGGGGGTCATCTGTTAGGTAATGTCCATCAAGCTTGTACTTAGTGTCTTCTTGCTCCCATTGTTGATGAGGTGTGCCTGGCCTTGGCCTTTGTGAGGTAACTATGGGCCTCACAAGTCTCATGAGGAAACTGCCATGTGCAACCTCAAGAGAAAAAAAAAACCTCACATGGTCAGCAGCTGCCTTGCAAAGGGCCAGGCCAGGCATGCTCGGTCAGCAGCGTGAGCAAGAAGATGGTGAAGATGGTCAGCCTGGGGGCAGAGAAGCAAAGGGTAGAGGGCCAAAATGGCAGAGATGGGGAAGATGGGGGTCGGGGAGCTGAAACACCTATGCAGTCAAAAGTGCCAGCAGGTTGTCAGGGTCCCAAATTTTGATCATATAATTGTAGGCAATGGCTATAACTTTGGGGACAAGATGATGAAAGTACAGTTAATTCAGTACCACTGTAACTTTGAACAGTTGCTGAACAAATGGTTGTAAATCAAGGACTATTTTGTATTTGGAAAATTATAATTTCTCCTGTATTTTATAATTGGAATCAAATCAAATTAAATACCTTTATTATAGTCTTTGACCAGGTTTTACAGTAAAAATAAGAAATAGTTTCATACAACATTTTATTATGGGAGGGGGAGACCAATAGGATAATGAAACAAGATATCTAATTAAATTTTTTACATGATTGTAAGGTTTGGTGAAGATATTTAGCATACCTTAATGGGAATAACATAACAACTATGTTATTCCCTATGTGGGGAGGTGGGGATCCTGATTTTATCAAGGCCCCCGAAAAAGATATATGAAAATGGTACCATCTCAGATAATTTTATTCAACATTAATTGAATAGAATAGAATAGAATAGAATTTTATTGGCCAAGTGTGATTGGACACACAAGGAATTTGTCTTGGTGCATATGCTCTCAGTGTACATAAAAGAAAAGATACGTTCATCAAGGTACAACATTTACAACACAATTGATGATCAATATATCAATATAAATCATAAGGATTGCCAGCAACAAGTTATAGTCATACAGTCATAAGTGGAAAGAGATTGGTGATGGGAACTATGAAACGATTAATAGTAGTGCAGATTCAGTAAATAGTCTGACAGTGTTGAGGGAATTATTTGTTTAGCAGAGTGATGGCCTTCGGAAAAAACTGTTCTTGTGTCTAGTTGTTCTGGTGTGCAGTGCTCTATAGCGTCGTTTTGAGGGTAGGAGTTGAAACAGTTTATGTCCAGGATGCGAGGGATCTGCAAATATTTTCACGGCCCTCTTCTTGATTCGTGCAGTATACAGGTCCTCAATGGAAGGCAAGTTGGTAGCAATTATTTTTTCTGCAGTTCTAATTATCCTCTGAAGTCTGTGTTTTTCTTGTTGGGTTGCAGAACCGAACCAGACAGTTATAGAGGTGCAAATGACAGACTCAATAATTCCTCTGTAGAACTGGATCAGCAGCTCCTTGGGCAGTTTGAGCTTACTGAGTTGGCGCAGAAAGAACATTCTTTGTTGTCCTTTTTTAATGATGTTTTTGATGTTAGCTGTCCATTTGAGATCTTGCGATATGATAGAAACCAGAAATTTGAAGGTTTCTACTGTTGATACTGTGTTGTCAAGTATTGTGAGAGGTGGAAGTAATTGCTGCAGACACTTAAGTCAACTATGGCTTTGGACATTCTCTGTTCCTTGAACTCCTAAAATTAGTTAAAACGCCTAGTCATGGACAAATCCTGTTCTAGCGCATGATTCCTGATGTTAATTTAGACACTATGAATTAAATTCTTTAATCCACTGAATATATTATGAAAAAGTTGGAAAAATATTTACAAATAATTTTTATTAATTCTGAAAAATTCTAACCTACTGTGTCAACTGTGCTGAAACATTACTTTAACTAAAAAGCCCCCCAAATCTTCAGCTTTTACTGACATTTCAAATCCATGATAATTTTGTTATTTTTCTTTATTTTTTCCAGGTCTTTGGCATCTCTTTTTATAATAGGTCCAAACTTAGTCATACTTAAAGCAGGACTATTGAAATCAGTGGATTTTCCATTAGCACAAATAACTATTGAATTAAGTGCATTACATTAATCTATTCCCCAGAGATCTTGGTATTTGATAAGAGTTCCTGAATTTTCTTCAAATCCCAATCTAGCAACATGTAAAATGAAATTGCCTTTGTTTACTGAAGAAAAAAAGGACATGGCTTTTTTAAAATTTTGTTTGTTTGTTACTACAAAACAATTTTTTCAGACTTTCTTCTCAAAGTCCTTGTAGAATAGTCTTGGTTCTGGAATTTAGCCCTGACACCAAGTTACCATAAAAACAATAGTTGGATTAACAAAACATGCAGTGGGTAACAACTGCCACTATTAAATTGCCGTTAGATAGTACTGGTGGTGGGATATTTGGCTACTGCTGAGAGCTTAATCCTATAATCTAAAGTGACTTGTTCAATTAATTTCTTAGTATAGCAAATCATTTGTTCTGCTCTATGCCCAGTTTTGTATATAATCAATATCTCTTGAGCAGCCATGAAAGGCTTGAACTGGAGTGAATTGAACCCCTGCAGACACATAAAAAGAAGCACTGACATTAATTCCTGCTTGCACCATGGGCGCCTTTCCTAGTTTGTCTTCTTTTTCTTTTATCAGCTTTATCTGGTTCTGTCTAATCATCCAGGCACAACAATGTGTACTTGTGCACTGTACACTTCTGTTCACACTTTAACTGAAAGATATCTGGGTGGTCTCTCTGAGGCTGACACAGGGGAAACTCAGAGCACCCAAAAGACTGCACTGTTGTACTGCTTAAAATGGGACGGACATTGATTTTACTGAGATTTACAGGCTTTGTTTGTTTGTTTGTTTGTTTGTTTGTTTGTTTGTTTGTTTACTGCTGTTGAAAAATCCAAAGCAAGATGCTGCTGAACAGGGCTCCAAATTCAAGCAAGGCTAAGTGAGCTGATGGCCACAAGAAATTGGCATGAGCGTCTCCATTGAATGAAAGCTGCTATTCTCTTCAGATCTATGAACTTTTTCATTCCAAGCACAAATCTCACAGCACTTAATAACTACCTGCCTTTCAAAACTGAGCATCAAACAGCTAGTCTTTCATTCTTGTATGAATGGGCAAAAACAACTGTCTGTTATGTGTCTGTTAATTTTCTGTTCTAACTGATTTACAGCATACTGAACAACTTGTTGGTATGTACTACGGATAAAAAAAAGGACCTCCAAAATTCAATCACTCTCCTTTGAAAAATCATGATCATAATGATTATGATCATATAATGATCCTATAACATACATGATTATGATAATGATTTATCATTGCTCGTATATACACTCAGAGCTTATGCATTGGAGACAAATTCCTTGTGTCCAATCACACTTGGTCAATGAAGAATCCCCTCCCCTCCCCTCCCCTCCTCTCCTCTCCTCTCCTTAGTTTTGACTCTTGGTAATTGCATGGACAAGTCCCTGCAATTTCCTTGGGAAGGTTTTTCAGAAGTTGCTTGACACTACCTTCTTCTTAGCTGAAAGTAATCTCAAAGTATTTTTTCAAAAGGCAAATGGATTGTTTTTTCCTTGACGAAAAAGAAGAAAACATTTCACTTCTCATCCAAGAAGCATCATCAATTCTGATAGTGAGGAGATGGAAGGATAGGTACTGATAGTTGAGATTGGATGGTGAGGGGATGGAAGGATAGCTTCTGCTAGAATAAGGCGGCGGGGGGGAGGGAATGGAAAGACTGTGTTTCTTTGCAATCATCTAGTTGTTAGCACTTTCTCTGAGAGCTGTTGAGGCCACTTGGGGGGTTTATTTGTGCTCTCAGGGTCACCTTTGAGACAACAATGACCTAGATGACTGAGAATCTCCACAGACATTTAGCTGAGAGAAAATGACTAGCCCATTTTCCTAAGGCAGAATTACAACTTATGGTCGCCCTATTTCTAGCCTGATGCCTTAATCACTATACCAGACTGGTTCTTCTTATTCTCATACTTACCTTTACTACCAGTTCACAATGGGCGCACACACACGCTTCTGTGCATGTGTAGATTGTCCATTATGATGTCCAAGCGGGTGGGTGGAGCCTCCCACTGTTTTTAGTACCGGTTCACAAGAACCAGACAGAACCAGGAGCAGCCCACCACTGATACACACATAGTTTTGCCTATGGGCCATCTATCCCACAGTGAGCAGGAGATAACTACTTCCAAGATTGATCCACTTTAGCTACTCTTCTGCTTTGAATCTAATCTCCCACCTGCAATTGGTGCAGTTTTCTCTTCAGTTGGTTCAGGAAAGCAAAATCGGAGCACCAGCTTAAAGCCAAGCAATTTACAAGGCAATCCTTTGTTTTGTAAGTCAAGTAAAAATGACCATATAGTACAACCCTATCAATATTTTTAAGCTTGGGAACTCCATTTTGTTCAACAGAATTTACTTTCAATTAGCAGCATGCTCAGTTTGTGAACAAAATTGAACAACACTTTAAGGGATTATTCTTAAGCTTACTCATTGATTAATCAAAGAGTAAGGATATTTAATCAGTTATCATTCCTACTAAAATAATACAGTTAAAGCACCTTAAGTTACTAGATGAAAGACAACCTGCTTGAAAACCCCAGCTGCTTTGAAGTTTAAAATAACCTTTCATGTCAGTCAGCAGAATAATAAAGATATAAATCTATTCTCTAGCATTAATAATTATGACATACGCTTCTTATAACATCTATTTACATTGCTCATTGCATAAAAGTAAGATTAAGGAGCAAATGAATGCATACATTAAAAAGAGAGGGGACGACAAAGATGAATATAGCTTTAAGTAAGCTCTCAAAAGGCTTTGAGGCATGACATGTAATAGAATTTCTACTTTCATATTTTATTGCTCAGGATACAGAAATATCCAAACCATCTATCTCTGGTGTTTCTTGACAACTCTAAAATGTGTGGATTTTAAATCCCAGAATTCGTCAGCCAACCATTCCCCATGCTGGCTGGGGAATTCTGGGAGTTGTAGCCCACACAGCTTAGAGTTCCTAAAGTGAATTGATTTATTGGAAATTTAACACAGAATTAGAAGGAAACGAGCTTTACAGTCAAGCTGTAAAAGATGACCAAGATGAACATGAGGTCAAGCATGTTATCAGTTTGAAATCCCTTTGCACCCACAAGATCTAAATTCAGCATTCCTTGAATTCTGTTGACTCTTATCTACTGCTAATTTGGCTTGACCATTAGTAGTTCAGATTCTTGTTTAGGAATCACACGAAATAAATTTGTACTCATTTGAACATGTTGTTGATTTCTTGCACCTGACAAAAGCACGCACTTTGCATGCAGAAAGTAACAAGCTCCATTCCAAATGTCTCCTGTTATAAGACTTAGAAAAACTTGGAAGAATCACTAAAGATCAACTGGGAGAAAGCACAAGCCAGCTTTCTATAATCTTGGCACCTCTGAATTTCTGGGCTAATGCCTCCAAGAATCTTCACAATAATTATGCTTAATAAAATTATTTGGGGGAGATGAAGTCTACATGACTTGAGGGTGCCAGAGTGGAGAAAACTGTGTAGCCAATTCTGAACTGGGTGGATTAACGATTTGATTCCAATAAGATTTTTTTTAAAAGTTTTTCTGCAATTTTTGTATAGATTATCTTTCATTCTTCCCTCTATTAAGAATTAGGCTATAAAATCTTGCTTGGCAATAAAAGCTTTGATGTCAAAATACCAAAGAATAAATAACCCTTGTAGCATTTGCTTTTGCCATCAAAGACTGAATTTACGAAATCACCACCCATAGGTGAAAACGGATCAATTTCCCTCGTGTTGATTGTTTTCAAAAACAGAAACAATTAATCCATGCCTAAAGCCACCATTGGAAAATTGTTTACCTTGAACTGCAAACTTTGTAAAACTGAGAATTTTATTTATCTACTGATAGGATTTTTCAAGAGATCAACATCACTGCTTTCATCAGCATCAGCTGCCAAGTTAATATCAAAAACAAAGTATTCTATAAACAAGTACAAGAATTTGGATGACTGGAAACTTAAAACTGTAAGATCTATAGTTGTATTAAACCATATTAAGTGATTTGGGCATTCTGTACCTGCAAAGTCTTCTATAATGAATAAAAATAATGAGAAGCTGAAGGCAGAACTAGAAGCAATGAATGGAAACTAATCAAAAAGACATCCAACCTAGAAATAAGCAGAAATTTCCTGACAGTTAGAACTAATCAGTGGAACGCCTTGCCTTCAGAAACTATGGGTGCTCCATCACGGGAGATTTTTAAGAACAGATTGGATAGCCATTTGTCTGGAATGCTATAGGGTCTCCTGCTTGGGTTGGACTAGGAGACCTGCAAAGTCCCTTCCAACTCTGCTATTCTGGAGTCATAACCTAAATCTGAACCGAACTCAAAGAATCTAAAAGTTTACATGTCTATTCATAAATTAACTTATGCAACCAAGACTTCGGTAAGCTTTAAGAAAAAAACGTCAAGAGATCTCTCACAAATTATATTTTCAAATAAGGAATTAGGGAATAAATGTATAGATTATTGTTTCCTATAATATTCTCACTGGTTGTAGGAACAGAAGGCTGGGTGAGATAGATCTTTGGCCTGATCCACCATGATTTTTCTTATGATTTCATGATCTTTAATGGAGAGTTCCTGTTAAGAATGATAATGTGCATCCACAGATATCACATACATTTATTTATGACTCAGCATCCAGGTGACCCTCCCCTGCTGATCATGAAAAAAGAATTTGCTAGCTTGATTAATGTAATGAGGCAGTAAAAATAGTGAAACTGAGTATTGTCCTGGCTGAATTGCCTATCCTTTTAAGTATATTTAGATTCTAGATGCAAAGGAAAACAGTGAAACTAGAACTTCCCATGAATATGAAAGTAACAAAAGCAAAACAATCAATTTATCAGACAGATGAAGCATCACTGGCCAGCCACAAGTGAAAGAATGGAAGAGAAGGTAGAGTTGCTGTTGGTTTCCAGTTTAATCCCATATCATTTAAACACCAACATGAGTGCAGATAACATAGCAAGATAATGATTGTAATGTATCTTTAAGAGTTGTGGAGGGAAAACTGAGCGGGAAAAAGCACGTTGCTGATTGGATGGAGCCTCTGGCTAAACTGTATATAAAGAGAGGGTTTTCCCAGCCCGAGCTGCTGGGTTCACCATATAGTAAAGAGCTGTTGTCACTATCCTGGTCTCCTGCCTCGTTATTGCCCGAATCTAACACTGGCGACGAAGGTGGGATCTCGAGGCTAAGAGCGCCAGGAAAAAGCTGAAGTCACCAGGAAGACGCGAACCCAGCAAACAAGGGGCGGAAAGCAGCGATGTCCGGCTACACACCGCCAGCGCCATTCAACCCAGCTAAGGAAAAATGGGGGTCATACATGGCTCGCTTCGAGTGTTTCCTCGAGGCGAACGAACTTCAAGGAGTCTCAGACAACAGGAAGCGAGCGTATTTCCTGAGCCACTGCGGTCCGGAGGTTTTCGACACCGCAGAATCGTTGGCAGAGCCAACGCCGGTACAATCGGTACCGTGGCAGACTCTACAGACCGTATTGAAAGCCCATTATGCACCAACGCCGTCCAAGTATGTGCAACGGTACGAATTCAGGGAGCGGAGGCAGCAAGAGGGCGAGTCCATCAGCGTATACATGGCAGCCCTGAGGAAAGCCACGAACCATTGCGAGTTCCGAGACTTGGAAGAAGCATTGCTGGAGCAACTCATTCGTGGGGTCAGGGACATCCGTTTGCGACGGCGGCTGCTGTCCAAAAGCAACTTGACGCTGGCAAACGCCTTGGATGAAGCCAGGGCTAATGAGATGTCTACCCAAGCGGCGGAAACCCTACAAAAGCAGGTCGCACCAACGGCTGGTGCGAAATCAACCCCGGTCCACAATGAAGAGGTCCAGGCCGAATCGGACGGTGAGGAGGAGGAAGGAGTCTTCCACACCGGGAGGCCGGAGAAAGAAGACCGGGGTGACTGCGCGAGTTGCGGAGGGCAACACCAACGACAACAATGCAGATTTAAGGATGCAACTTGTCGGCGGTGCGAAAGGAAGGGGCACCTAGCACAGGTCTGTCGAGCACCCCAACCTTCCCGCCAAAAATTCAAACCGACCAACCAGAGCGCGGGAACGGCGAAGCGGCCCGTGATTGGTCAATTCAAAAAAGGCGCGAAGTTGAATCAGACTGTCGTGAGAGTGGGTCACGCAGCAACACGCCTAGAAAAAAAATCTTTACGAAGCCAAAGATTGAGGGGGTGCCGTGCCGATTGGAGGTGGACACCGGCTCAGCAATCACGATCATGTCCTGGGACACTCTCGTGAAAGCCGTACCCGCCATCGCAAAGCGCAAGCTGAAACCACAGAAATTAAAGGTACAAGACTACCAAGGAAATCGCATCCCTGTTCGAGGGGTAACGTCCGTCCACGTCGAGTATGGACAATACAAGAAAACTCTGCCCATCACCATAGTCGATGGGACCCTGCCAAGCTTGTTGGGACTGGACTGGTTCCGAGCATTGGGCATGGGAGTGACTGGAATCTTCAGAAACGAAGTCAACCTCAAAGACGCACTCATGAAAGAATTTGGGGACGTTTTCAGAGACTGCCTGGGCAAGTACACGGGGACCCCTATTTCTTTTAACTTAGACCCACAAGTTGCCCCTATCCGTCTAAAGGCTAGGAGGGTCCCGTTCGCCCTAAAGCCCAGGATTGACCGGGAACTGGACAAGCTAGTAAACCAGGGAATTCTAGTGCCAGTTGACCATGCTAAGTGGGAGACCCCTATAGTCACCCCAGTCAAACCGGACGGGTCGGTCCGGATTTGCGCTGACTATAAGGCAACGCTTAACAAAGCGTTGCAAAGAGTGCTTACCCGTCCGGTGGTACAGCACTTACTGCACTCAATGGGGCAAGGGCAAGTTTTGCCAAGCTAGACTTGGCCCAAGCCTATCAACAGCTGCCTGTAGATAGCAGCACAGCCAAGCGCAGACAATTGTGACTCACAGAGGGGCTTTTAAGTGTACCCGGTTACAGTTTGGGGTTAGTGTGGCTCCAGGGTTATTTCAGAACCTAATGGAGCGGTTATTGCAGGGACTACCAGGGTGGTACCATACTTTGACGATGTACTGGTATCCGCTGAGAATCTAGAGGAATTAGGGTAAGGCTGAGAAAAGTTTTGGGCATTTTCCGGTCTGCCGGTCTCACAGTTAAACTGAACAAATGCCAGATCGGGGTTGAATCTGTGGAATTCCTGGGCTACGGATAGACAGGGAAGGATTCACCCCACTGAAAGCAAGGTACGGGCCATCAGGAAGGCCCCAGTTCCAAAGAACAAAACGGAGTTACAGGCATTCTTAGGTCTGGTCAACTTCTACGCGGTATTCTTAAGAAATAAGGCAACAATAGCCGAGCCGCTGCATAAATTACTAGCAAAGACGGCTGCATGGTCTTGGGGAAAGGCGGAAGCTAGGGCATTCGAGGGTAAAGAATCTCCTATCGAGTGATAGCCTCCTTATCCAATACAATGGCACGCTGCCATTAGTGTTAAGCTGCGATGCATCTCCCTATGGGGTGGGGGCTGTGCTCAGCCACAGGTTGCCAAATGGCACAGAAGCCCCTATTGCATATTACTCCCGAACCATGTCATCAGCTGAAAGGAATTATAGCCAGCTTGATAAGGAAGCCTTGGCTATAGTCTCCGGAGTAAAGAAATTCCATGAATATGTATTTGGTCGTGATTTCGAAATCATCACGGACCATAGACCTTTGTTAGGACTGTTGGCAGGCGACCGCCCAACGCCCGTGGCACTTTCGCCCAGACTGACCAGATGGACTATCTTCCTAGCGGCGTATTCTTACAAATTACTACACCGGCCAGGGAAGGAATTAGGGCATGCAGACGCCCTGAGCAGATGCCCGTTACCAGAGACTATCAAAGACCCCACTCCGGGGACACCAGTTCTGCTAATTGACTCTCTGGACTCTGGCCCAGTCACATCCAAAGAGGTGGCTCGGGCCTCATAAGGACATTACAATAAGGACTGTAATTGGTTGGGTACAAGAGGTTGGCCCGCTACCGGGCGGCGTTTTAAAGAATTTGTAAAAAAACGTGGGGAACTCTCAGCTCAAGGGGGGTGCCTGCTATGGGGGGATCGAGTGGTGATCCCGGAGAAATTGAGGGAAAAGGTATTGGATCTCCTTCACGAAGGCCACCCAGGGATCGTGAGAACGGAGGGTCTAGCGAGAAGCTATGTGTGGTGGCCCTTAATGGACACGGAAATTGCTGAAAGGGTAGGAAATGCCAGGCCTGCCAGGAGTCCAGACCGCTACCCCAACGGCCCCGATTCGGGAATGGGAGAGACCCCAGGGCCCTTGGTCTAGGATCCATATCGATTTTGCCGGCCCCTTCCACGGCCAAACCTTTCTGGTAGTAGTCGATGCCTACTCCAAATGGCTGGAAATCATTCTCATGAGATCCATGACAGCCGAGGCCGTGATTTCAGTCCTACGGCACCTGTTTGTAACCCACGGGTTGCCCGACACTTTAGTCTCCGATAACGGCCCGCAATTCACGGCAACCCAGTTTGAGGGGTACTTGGCAGAGGAGGGCATCCGACATGTCCTCTCGGCGCCTTTCCACCCTGCGACAAACGGCCTTGCAGAACGTTTCGTTCGGAGCGCAAAGGAAGCATTGTCCAGAATCAGGCCAGGCGATTGGCAAACAAAAATCGATACATTCCTAGCAGTCCAACACAGAACCCCCTGTGTAACAACTGGCCGCAGCCCGGCAGAGCTATTAATGGGTCGGAAGCTTAGGTGCCCACTAGACCGTTTAAACCCAAACTACACACCAGACGGTTACAAAGGGACACATGGTAAAACAAGAGGGATGGCAGTAGGCGACCTAGTGTGGGCACACAACTACAGCGAGGGCCCGACCTGGGTAGCAGGAAAAATCCTAGAGATAACAGGACCAAAATCATATCTAGTAGAGATAGAGGATGGCCGGGTATGGAAGCGCCACATAGACCAAATAAGGAAACGCATAACCGGTAAATCAGAATCAGACGAAACAGACCCTGACTATTCAACGTTTGAATCCACAGCTGACTCAAACCCGGGGCAAACGCGGAACTTATCTGAGTTCCAGGAGGTCCAGCGACGCCAACCGGTTCCTCCTGAAAACAGCAGGGACGACTCTGCAAATAATCCAGGGCCGGATGGCCTAGAGGAGGAGCTGAGAGGAACAAACAGTCCCTCCGGTCAGCTCGACTCACTCCCAGAAAATGAATTGCACAGATCCGAAAGAGTCAGGAGACGCCCAGTCTACTTGCGTGATTACGTTGAAAAATAAGATGTTAATTCTATGTAAATATTGGTAAAGTGTTCTCTGGGAGGGAAGGAGTGTAATGTATCTTTAAGAGTTGTGGAGGGAAAACTGAGCGGGAAAAAGCACGTTGCTGATTGGATGGAGCCTCTGGCTAAACTGTATATAAAGAGAGGGTTTTCCCAGCCCGAGCTGCTGGGTTCACCATATAGTAAAGAGCTGTTGTCACTATCCTGGTCTCCTGCCTCGTTATTGCCCGAATCTAACAATGATGTTCCATGAAAGTATTGAATTTTCCACTTCTCCTGGCCAATTGGACTTCTTGATAAGAAAGATATTGAAGGCTTGCAATCAGAGGTGGGTTTCAGAAGGTTCTGATCTGGAAAACCGATAGCGGAAATTCTGAGTAGTTCAGAGAACCGTAGTAAAAATTCTGACTGGCCCCACCCCCATCTATTCTCTGCCTCCCAAGTCCTAGCTGATTGGGATGAAATGGGGATTTTGCAGTATCGTTCCCTTGGAGTGAGTGGGAATGGAGATTTTACAGTATCCTTCCCCTGCCCCGCCCACCAACCTATGCCACACCCACCAAGCCATATCACAGAACTGGTAGTAAAAAAAATTTGAAACCCGCCACTCTTGCAACGTATGAAAGTAAATTGCCAAAACAAAGCAATATGCTGGAGATAATGTAGAAACACTACGGCATTCCCATCCCTGAAAAGGGAAGTATCTGGAAGCAGAGGTTGCTTACGAGAAGCTAATTAATATACCTTAAATACTATAGATTTCAGTACAGCAGTTTTATCCTTGAGGAGGAAGCTATCCTGGTAGCTACTACTGTACATGTGCATTTTAAAGCTTTGGCTTAGTTGCACTGGCTTAGATTGACATCACACTGCTTCTTAAATATCACAAAACCTTCCTAAATTGCACCATGCAGCATAATATTCCCTAAGCACCAATGCTGAACAACTAACATTTTATTAATTGGCATACTTCTATATTCCTTTCATTTCACCATGTACTTCCCTTCTGTTCCTATGGATACATAACATGTTCTATTATAAGCAAGCTGCATTGGTATTCAATGTGATAAAAGCATGAATACTCATGACATCCGTGTAGCTTAGTCTAGTCAGTAATTCACACCACAAATACCTGAACTGAGCTTGTTTACTAGTGACTGAGTCTTTCAATATATTTATTCATTATTTGTTTATTACATTTTATGCCACCCATCTTCCTACAAAGTAACTCTGGGTAACTTACAGGTTATAAAACATAAATACATGAAGGATATCACAGATTAAAAAGCATGGATTTGTCTTCCATGAGACCTGAGGGTAAGAGAAAACCAAGCCTAACACATAAAGAGATCCAAACTTGAAATAAAGAGGAATTTTGTGAATGCAAGATCTATGAAGCAATGGAACAGTCTGCTTCTTGAACTCCTGGGTGCTTCATCACTGGAAGTTTCAAGAAAAAAAAAATTGGGCTACCATCCGTCTGGGATACAATGAGGATTCCTTCACTGGGTAGGGGAGTTGGACTAATATGATCATCAAGATCTCTTTCAACCCTTAGGATTTCAACTTCACACTTTCCTATAGCTATGTTATGCTAGCACTTTTATTTTTTTTGAGATCAGTCAAGATTGCACAGGTTCTGCCATCTGCCATAAAAATAATCACCTCCACATTCTTTCAATAAAAAAAACAAAGCTACTGTTAAAAATAAAATCTTAATTCCAAACCTAAGTGTTCCTCAAATTTAAAAATTAAACCAAATGCTAATGGTACATAATGTTAAATCATGCAGAAAGTCTACATTAAAGCTACAAGATCTGGGCTGAAAAGTTCCAATTGGCCGCAGGATAGCTGTTGACTATTCAAGTAGTCTTAACCAGGACCATCAATCATAAGTTCTAACACTGTCTGTGTTGCGGGTTTATAATAACAGATGCTTGCAAGTTGGAGTCCATCTCTTCCCCTCCTTCCCCTTTACAGTCCAAAAACTAGTCATGTTTGCTATGTTGCATTGCTTCTGCAGGCTAAGCAGAAGTCCTTCGGGAGAAGGCGGTATAGAAATCAAATAAATAAATATAGAAATCAAATAAATAAATAAATAAATAAATAAATAAATAAATAAATAAATAAATAAATAAGCTGCCTCTTATCTGACTGTTTGCTAGATGGCTGCTCCAACTCCTCCTCCAGTTTCTCAAGGACATTGTCATAGACCAGGGGTATCAAACTCGTGTCATGATGGTGGTGTCATGTGATGTCTCATGACTTTTATCCCCTTCGCTAAACAGGGCATGGGCATGGCCAGCATCCGGCCCTTGGATCAGAAGGGGGTTTCAGCAGGTTCTGACCAGTTCTGGAGAACCGGTAGTAAAAAAAATTTGAAACCCGCCACTCTTGCAACGTATGAAAGTAAATTGCCAAAACAAAGCAATATGCTGGAGATAATGTAGAAACACTACGGCATTCCCATCCCTGAAAAGGGAAGTATCTGGAAGCAGAGGTTGCTTACGAGAAGCTAATTAATATACCTTAAATACTATAGATTTCAGTACAGCAGTTTTATCCTTGAGGAGGAAGCTATCCTGGTAGCTACTACTGTACATGTGCATTTTAAAGCTTTGGCTTAGTTGCACTGGCTTAGATTGACATCACACTGCTTCTTAAATATCACAAAACCTTCCTAAATTGCACCATGCAGCATAATATTCCCTAAGCACCAATGCTGAACAACTAACATTTTATTAATTGGCATACTTCTATATTCCTTTCATTTCACCATGTACTTCCCTTCTGTTCCTATGGATACCGCAACATGTTCTATTATAAGCAAGCTGCATTGGTATTCAATGTGATAAAAGCATGAATACTCATGACATCCGTGTAGCTTAGTCTAGTCAGTAATTCACACCACAAATACCTGAACTGAGCTTGTTTACTAGTGACTGAGTCTTTCAATATATTTATTCATTATTTGTTTATTACATTTTTATGCCACCCATCTTCCCTACAAAGTAACTCTGGGTAACTTACAGGTTATAAAACATAAATACATGAAGGGATATCACAGATTAAAAAGCATGGATTTGTCTTCCATGAGACCTGAGGGTAAGAGAAAACCAAGCCTAACACATAAAGAGATCCAAACTTGAAATAAAGAGGAATTTTGTGAATGCAAGATCTATGAAGCAATGGAACAGTCTGCTTCTTGAACTCCTGGGTGCTTCATCACTGGAAGTTTCAAGAAAAAAAAAATTGGGCTACCATCCGTATGGGATACAATGAGGATTCCTTCACTGGGTAGGGGAGTTGGACTAATATGATCATCAAGATCTCTTTCAACCCTTAGGATTTCAACTTCACACTTTCCTATAGCTATGTTATGCTAGCACTTTTATTTTTTTTGAGATCAGTCAAGATTGCACAGGTTCTGCCATCTGCCATAAAAATAATCACCTCCACATTCTTTCAATAAAAAAAACAAAGCTACTGTTAAAAATAAAATCTTAATTCCAAACCTAAGTGTTCCTCAAATTTAAAAATTAAACCAAATGCTAATGGTGCATAATGTTAAATCATGCAGAAAGTCTACATTAAAGCTACAAGATCTGGGCTGAAAAGTTCCAATTGGCCGCAGGATAGCTGTTGACTATTCAAGTAGTCTTAACCAGGACCATCAATCATAAGTTCTAACACTGTCTGTGTTGCGGGTTTATAATAACAGATGCTTGCAAGTTGGAGTCCATCTCTTCCCCTCCTTCCCCTTTACAGTCCAAAAACTAGTCATGTTTGCTATGTTGCATTGCTTCTGCAGGCTAAGCAGAAGTCCTTCGGGAGAAGGGCGGTATAGAAATCAAATAAATAAATAAGCTGCCTCTTATCTGACTGTTTGCTAGATGGCTGCTCCAACTCCTCCTCCAGTTTCTCAAGGACATTGTCATAGACCAGGGGTATCAAACTCGTGTCATGATGGTGGTGTCATGTGATGTCTCATGACTTTTATCCCCTTCGCTAAACAGGGCATGGGCATGGCCAGCATCCGGCCCTTGGATCAGAAGGGGGTTTCAGCAGGTTCTGACCAGTTCTGGAGAACCGGTAGCGGAAAGTTTGAGTATTTTGGAGAACCGGTAGCAGAAATTTTGAGTATTTTGGAGAACCGGTAGCAGAAATTTTGAGTATTTCGGAGAACCGGTAGCGGAAAGTTTGAGTATTTTGGAGAACCGGTAGCGGAAAGTTTGAGTATTTTGGAGAACCGGTAGCGGAAAGTTTGAGTATTTTGGAGAACCGGTAGCGGAAAGTTTGAGTATTTTGGAGAACCGGTAGCGGAAAGTTTGAGTATTTTGGAGAACCGGTAGCGGAAAGTTTGAGTATTTTGGAGAACCGGTAGCGGAAAGTTTGAGTATTTTGGAGAACCGGTAGCGGAAAGTTTGAGTATTTTGGAGAACCGGTAGCGGAAAGTTTGAGTATTTTGGAGAACCGGTAGCGGAAAGTTTGAGTATTTTGGAGAACCGGTAGCGGAAAGTTTGAGTATTTTGGAGAACCGGTAGTAAAAATTTGAAGCCCACCACTGCCGTGGACCCTGAGTTTCACACCCTGTCATAGACCAGGGGTATCAAACTCGTGTCATGATGGTGGTGTCATGTGATGTCTCATGACTTTTATCCCTTCGCTAAACAGGGCATGGGCATGGCCAGCATCCGCCCTTGGATCAGAAGGGGTTTCAGCAGGTTCTGACCAGTTCTGGAGAACCGGTAGTAAAAATTTGAAGCCCACCACTGCCGTGGACCCTGAGTTTCACACCCTGTCATAGACCATTACAATACATCAGTAATGCTAAACCAACTACTTCCTCTACTGCCATCTAATGGACATCTGGATTTTTACAATCCAAATGTATAAATATCATTCTCATCCATGCAATAGTTCTTCTGGCTGCAAATTTGGGGTACCAAGGATTGATGAGGGACTGAGCCAGTGGTGGGTTTCAACTTTTTACTACCGGTTCTCCGAACTACTCAAAACTTCCACTACGGTTCTCCAGAACTGGTCAGATCCTGCTGAAACCCACCTCTGGACTGAGCTTATCAAGATAGACCCATTCTCACATTGCTTGAAGTATATAAATGAAAAGTCTTAAATTTATCAGATGATTGACATGTTTGGATATTATTTGTTTATTACATTTTTATGCCACCCATCTTCCCTACAAAGTAACTCTGGGTAACTTACAGGTTATAAAACATAAATACATGAAGGGATATCACAGATTAAAAAGCATGGATTTGTCTTCCATGAGACCTGAGGGTAAGAGAAAACCAAGCCTAACACATAAAGAGATCCAAACTTGAAATAAAGAGGAATTTTGTGAATGCAAGATCTATGAAGCAATGGAACAGTCTGCTTCTTGAACTCCTGGGTGCTTCATCACTGGAAGTTTCAAGAAAAAAAAAATTGGGCTACCATCCGTATGGGATACAATGAGGATTCCTTCACTGGGTAGGGGAGTTGGACTAATATGATCATCAAGATCTCTTTCAACCCTTAGGATTTCAACTTCACACTTTCCTATAGCTATGTTATGCTAGCACTTTTATTTTTTTTGAGATCAGTCAAGATTGCACAGGTTCTGCCATCTGCCATAAAAATAATCACCTCCACATTCTTTCAATAAAAAAAACAAAGCTACTGTTAAAAATAAAATCTTAATTCCAAACCTAAGTGTTCCTCAAATTTAAAAATTAAACCAAATGCTAATGGTACATAATGTTAAATCATGCAGAAAGTCTACATTAAAGCTACAAGATCTGGGCTGAAAAGTTCCAATTGGCCGCAGGATAGCTGTTGACTATTCAAGTAGTCTTAACCAGGACCATCAATCATAAGTTCTAACACTGTCTGTGTTGCGGGTTTATAATAACAGATGCTTGCAAGTTGGAGTCCATCTCTTCCCCTCCTTCCCCTTTACAGTCCAAAAACTAGTCATGTTTGCTATGTTGCATTGCTTCTGCAGGCTAAGCAGAAGTCCTTCGGGAGAAGGGCGGTATAGAAATCAAATAAATAAATAAATATAGAAATCAAATAAATAAATAAATAAATAAATAAATAAATAAATAAATAAATAAATAAATAAGCTGCCTCTTATCTGACTGTTTGCTAGATGGCTGCTCCAACTCCTCCTCCAGTTTCTCAAGGACATTGTCATAGACCAGGGGTATCAAACTCGTGTCATGATGGTGGTGTCATGTGATGTCTCATGACTTTTATCCCCTTCGCTAAACAGGGCATGGGCATGGCCAGCATCCGGCCCTTGGATCAGAAGGGGGTTTCAGCAGGTTCTGACCAGTTCTGGAGAACCGGTAGCGGAAAGTTTGAGTATTTTGGAGAACCGGTAGAAAAAATTCTGACTGGCCCTGTCCCCATTTATTCTCTGCCTCCCAAGTCCCAGCTGATCAGGAGGAAATGGGGATTTTGCAGTAACTTTCCCCTGGATTGGGATGGGAATGGAGATTTTACAGTATCCTTCCCCTGCCATGCCCATCAAGCCACACCCACAGAACCGGTAGTAAAAAAAATTTGAAGCCCACCACTGCCGTGGACCCTGAGTTTCACACCCCTGTCATAGACCATTACAATACATCAGTAATGATAAAACCAAGTACTTCCTTTACTGCCATCTAATGGACATCTGGATTTTTATCCAAATGTATAAATCTCAGTCTCGTCCATGCAATAGTTCCTCCGGCTGCAAATTTGGGGTACCAAGAATTGATGAGGGGACTGAGCCAGTGGTGGGTTTCAACTTTTTTTACTACCGGTTCTATGGGTGTGGCTTGGTGGGCGTGGCATGGCTTGGTGGGCGTGGCAGGGGAAGGATACTCTAAAATCTCCATTCCCTTCCCAATCCAGGGGAAGGGTACTGTAAAATCCCCATTTCCTCCTGATCAGCTGGGACTTGGGAGGCAGAGAATAGATGGGGGCGGGGCCAGTCAGAATTTTTACTACCGGTTCTCCGAACTACTCAAAACTTCCACTACCGGTTCTCCAGAACTGGTCAGATCCTGCTGAAACCCACCTCTGGACTGAGCTTATCAAGATAGACCCACTCTCATGTTGCTTGAAGTATACAAAGGAAAACTCTTAAATTTATTAGATGATTGACATGTTTGGATATTATTTGTTTCAGTGACTGAGCAGCCACACTTTTCCCCCCACATAGAGGACAATCCCCTCAAAAATGTTTTGTTTTAATTTAAAGGAATTCAAATTGGTCTTCATTAAGAAAATGTTGCTTTCTTGCCTGCTCACCATGGGCTGCCTATATAATAGATCACAGCTGAATAGCTACACAAAACAAATTGTGTTATAAAGTTCACTCTTTAGCTCATTTATTTGAGAGCTGTGCTGCCGAACACCTTAACCCCTCCCAAAAAGGACAATTATAGAAGCAAGCTTGTTAAAAATCACAGTATGGCCCATTTTAAAACCGGAATTACCAGAGAGGAGGGAATTACTTTTAAATTACTTAATTCGTCTTTTTAAAAAATAAGATTATTTTGCAATCAAACTGGAAACTAAGTATGGTGTGTTTGAAACCAGGCCCGGACATTTAAAAGTATTCCAGGGTGTGGGGTTTTTTGGAGGGGGAACTAGGGCAAAGAAAAGAATTAGAAATTAGGAGTAAAATTCTATTCAGAAAAGAGGAAATTGTGGTCAATGGAAGGAAGTCCAAAGTCAAAAGCTAAGGCTTTTCATTCAGGAGATAATGTGGTTGTGGTGTGGGAATGAGGGAGAGTGAATTTTATGGAATTATTTTGCGTCAAATTATTAAATCTTTTCCACAAATCTTTGCTTATTTTTTTCTTCAGGCCATAACCAAACAAAATAACCCATATGATAATACGTTCCTGATATTACTTAAACATAAATTAAAGGCTCACGGTGAGCCATTCCCTAAGAGTGGTGTTCTCCCCTTCATCTTACAGATCTGCCAAAGCACTTACTTCTGGAAACACTCCACTATAAACCCATATTTAAAGAAAATGTATTAATAATACCCCGCATATCTTTTCATCTGAATCTATTAGCATTACAACAGGCTTGCAAAAGTTCTATAGGTTGTGGCAGATGCAAAAGAAGGACTTTTGTTCCTTTAAAGCTAGGGTTGCTCAGCTTAAATTAAAAGACAACAAGGGATCAGATAAACTGTAACAAATAGACACATACAGCTGCTGCTACCTGGATTTATATATTTTATAATTTTCAAACTATCATGGAGAAAATCTACACGGTTGCTAGGAGTCTAACAACAACTGGATGACACAATCAATCAAATAAACCATTGTTTTCTTATTGAGAAGATTCTAAAGTATGGCAAGTGTGATTCTAACGTTTCAGAATCTCCTTTAATAAAGGACTAATTTGAAACAAGTTGGGAGTAATGTATATAGCAATGTGTATGGAAGTAGTATTGTTTTGGTCTTGCTACAGAATATAAACCAAGTGTAAACCTTCCCAGATATTTGGTCCAGTGGCTTCCCTAGGAAAAAATCCCAGGCACTTTTCCTATAGCTCTCTCAGAGAAAGAAGGATAGATTAGAAGTAGAGGTAACATGCCTCTCTAAGAGGGAAGCTATGAGCTTCACTGAGAGAAAAAAAGATGTTATTGAAGTACAGAAGGAAGTTCCATGGATGAAATCACACAGAAACATAGAGTATGAGGAAAAGCAACAAGATGGGAAACAAGAGATAAAGCATGAGGTAAGAAAAGCTTGTATTCCTGGAAGAAGCAGCCCATGCTGTGTTCCGTGAGCGAGCTGTACAACCCTGGTAAATCCTGCCCATTTTATACATGTCTTGTTTTCTGAGAAGGCACAAAGTATTCAGATGTAAGTGTGTACACTTTAAGACCCTCACTCTAGCAACAAAAGTGGATCTCTAGGACATTTGTGTCATTCCCCTGAAAGAGCAAATCTGATGCAATGGTTAGGGCATCAGGCTAAAAACTGAGAGATTGTGAGTTCTAGTCCCAACTTAGGCCAAAGCCAGCTGAATGACCTTGGATCAGTCGCTTTCTTTGAGTCCATGGAAAGAGGTAATGGCAAACTATTTCTGAAAGAAATGCCAAGAAAACTTCAGGGAGTTGTCCAGGCAGTCTCCAAGAACCTGCCTAATCTTAATTCAAAATCCTAACAATTAAACTACAGTACACTGACTCTTTAAAATTTAATATTTTTATCTAATTCTCTGGGTAATAAAAAATATCTACAACTGGCTATGGGCAGATAAAACCTGTAAAAACTAAGGCACAGGAGACTATCCCAAACTTGAGAATTCTTTCAAACATTCTCTCAGCTGCATAAAAAAATGGCTGCTTTTAAGTTCTCCTCTTAGATGTTTTAGACAATGTGACTTACAATATTGCATGTATATGTATGTGTACATTCACCATTTGCTTCAAGTAATCATTATCCCACAAGAACGTAAACCGCTGAAGTAAAAACAGCAAAAAAGCAGCTCAACCACTGAGAGATTGTTTCAAATCTGTTAAGCTATCTACAAGTGATGTCAATCAGGTTTTTTGAGAAGATAATTATTTGGATAATTTCAGGCAGAGAAATAGAATTCCTGTAGATGAAATGTTAATGATAGCAAATAGAAATTAGACACTGATAAGTGGGGGAAAAATACCTCAGATCACAGTAGTGGGGGAACATCTGGTTCTTTTAAAACCCTGCTGTATTTCAGAAATAAATTATGAGTGTATTAAAGAGTTCCATTCAGATAGTAGTTCTTCTATTATTAAGGTTGTGAATTACTAGAAAGACCTGGAGTTACAGTGTTTACTAACTTGCATATTAAGTTATGACTCCATGATACTTAATCATGCATCTGGCTCTTTTGTTAGTGATGTTTCATTAGTCCATCCTGGTAACTGACATAGAGGTCCTTTTTACATTCATTAGCATCACAGATTGAAAGAATAGACTGTTACATCAAGACATCTTGGCCAATATATTGTACTGCTTCAACTCTTTCTAAGAGGCTAATTCCAAAGTTGATCAGCCCTTCTTCATACAGAAGATTAGGACTTGTTGATCAGGATTGGCTGACTACATTTTAGGGAGGGAATTTGATGGCCCCTTCAACATTTATAATTCTATGTGTGTCATACAATTATTAAGGCATGTGTAGATTAGGGCAAATTGCAGCGAAAGGTAAGTACAAATAGTCATGAAGTTATCCGACATTCCTTACTAAAAATTATCCATGGTGCCCTCCAGGGCGTCTGTCCAGTCTGTATGATCAGACAGAATTGGCATGCAACTCACAAGATTTGTTTTTCTCGCCATGTACTTGTATACATCTGAACTAGACTTTGTAGTTTCTCTGTGTCATATAATATATGTGGGAATATGCATAATTTTATATTTATTGGAATGTTTGTGTTTATTTGTTTATGTGTCATGTTTATGTAGTGTATATTCACTACATGGTTATGTAATGTAAGTCAATGGGGAAGCCAGATTCACTTAACAACCATGCTAACTTAACCCTTGCAGTGATTCGCTTAACAGCTGGAGCAAGAAAGATCGTAAAATGGAGCAAAACTCACTTCACAAATGTTTTGCTTAACAACAGAAAATTTGGGCTCAATTGTGGTCGTAAGTCAAAGACTATCTGTATACTCTCCAGAGTCATTGTAGAATTGGCTGGCCTTATACATTTCTAAAATACAGTAAATAAATAAATAAAAAAGGCTGAATGGAGTTAGGATGGATGAAAAGGATTGTATGATTATTTATCAAACTGACATGCACTGGAGTTTTTCTGGACTATTTGAAGAGCATATTCAGTATGGTTTTCATACACTGCAGAGGTGGGTTTCAGCAGGTTCTGACCAGTTCTGGAGAACTGGTAGGGGAAATTTTGAATAGTTCAGAGAACCAGTAAATACTACCTCTGACTGGCCCCACCCCCATCTATTCCCTGCCTCCCGAGTCCCAGTTGATCTGGAGGAAATGGTCATTTTCCAGTATCCTTCCCCTGTCACGCCCACCAAGCCATGCCACCCAACCAAGCCACCCCCACAGAACCAGTAGCAAAAAAAATTGAAACCCACCACTGATACACTGGACAGGAAATAGTATCGGTTGCCTTCATACTGTATATACATTACTGGTTAAGGTTTAATTGAGGTTGTCCAGCAATACCCAACAACAGAAGAAAAAATGTAAGGCTTCTGGGCAGTTGCCTAAGAGCCAAATGATTCTTTTACAGGCAGGATTCTTATTGAGTTCTCACTAACGAATGTTATTGAGATGAAAGGGATGGAATTACAAGTATTCCAGCAACTGAACTATTCTCAGTTTATGCCTCTTAATTGCTGTACACATTTTCTAACTTCTGAAGAGATGGGCATATAAGAGAGAAGCTTGCAGCTGGTTCTTTATGTAACTACCTCCAGAAGTTTTATCAATCTGAGAACCAATTTTATACCTTACAGCAGCCTCTCGTAAACCTTTACATATCCATAGAACCTCACACAGTGAATGTACTCTTACACGCATATGGTATTACACATGCAAAATTTATATCATACATAATTAAAGCCACCACATTGTAATTACACTGTGCAGTTATCAGATATGAAAATCATAGTGGGTAATTTCTTTCAGACAATTGTCTATATTTAACCTGTATGTTTAAATATGACACTAAGCTTATATTTTAACAGCTGATAACTGCCTAATTCTCTCAATTTGAATATCCTGAACATTTGTGTTTGTTGATCTCAGTCTGTGCTGCAATTAAACATACTTAAGTAATTTTAAGTTAAACACGATGGGCATCAGAAAATAAACAAATAGTTTATTTTAAACGCAACAGCAAGATATTCCAAATAAACGGAGACCTATTTTCTGTGAAGCTGATGAACTGTTAGTCTCTTTACTATTTTAATACACAACTTCAGCAAAGAATCCACAGAAGCATAAAATGTGCAAAATGCATAAAGAATTAGCATGTAACAAGAACAAATCAATTCCAATATTCTAATTAAGATCAGCAAAGATGCCAGATTGTTATATTAGATGCTTGGGTTTAATAGAAAAAGTAAACCATTTTGACATTGGAATTATGATCCCAGATGGCAAAATAAGACTGAGCTATGGTGAGCAAGGTAATGTCAAGCACAAAAGATCAGGTACCCACATAAAGATCCAATTAAACTGATTTATTGTTAGACAATCTAGGCATAAAGGAATTTTTCTCAATTAATGATTAGCACCTACTGGGAGTTATATAAGAGTCAACTGAATTCAAAAGGGTTAGAACTTAGTTCACTTGTGTCTACATAAGGATTCTAGCCTGATCCCCCTTTTAACTCTGCCCCAAGGTTCTGCTACTCCTTCTCCTACAGGTAGAAATACAGTTAGTCCTTGACTTACAACAATTGGGACAAGAATTTCCACTCTTAAGCAAGGTATTTGTTTAGTGAGTTGCACCCAATTCTATGACCTTTTTGCCATGATGGTTAAGTGAATCACCTAGTTGTTAAGCAAATCCAGCTTTCCCCATTGACTTGTTTGATGGAAGCCAGTTGGGAAGGTCACAAATGATGACCACATGACCTTGGATGTTGCAATCACATGCCAATTGCCAAGCACCTTAATTTTGATCATGTGATTGTTGGGGATGCTGCAACAGTCATAAGTCACTTTTTCCACTGCTTTTGTGACGTTAAATGGTCGCTAAACAAACGGTTGTAAATTGCGGATTACTTGTTCTCAACATAGACCAATTTCATAAGTTCCTTATATCAGGGGTCTCCAACCTTGGTCCCTTTAAGACTTGTGGACTTCAACTCCCAGAGTTCCTCAGCCAGCTTTGCTTTCATGTTTAATATGAACATGAGTTTCATATTTAATATGAACATGAGTTTCATGTTCATATTAAAAAGAGGCATTTTTTAAAATCACACAGTAAATGTAGTCCTCAGCTTACAACCATTCATTTAGTGGCCATTCAAAGCACCGAAAAAAGTAACCTTTTACCATTTTTCAAAGTTACAACTGTTGCAGCCTCCCTGTGATCACAAATTCGGACACTTGGTAACTAGCACGTATTTATAACAATTGCAGTGTCCCGAGGTCACATGATCACCTTTTGCTGGTGTCGTCTGAGAAGCAAAGTCAATGGAGAAACCAGGTTCACTTAACAACCATGGTGCTAACTTAACAAATGCAGGGATTCACTTAACAACCGTGGTAAGAAAGATGACACAATGGGGGAAAACTCACTTAACAGCTATTTTGCTTAGTAATGGAAATTTTGGTCAAGGACTACTTGTAATATTTGCCAATTTCACTTTTTTTAAAAAAACAAAAACCAATACCCCTGCATTATACTTTGATACGTTAGTTTCAGTGGTGGGTTTCAAAAATTTTTACTACCAGTTCTGTGGCTTGGTGGGCATGGCAGGGGAAGGATACTGTAAAATCTCCATTCCCTCCCCACTCCAGGGGAAGGATACTGCAAAATCTCCATTTCCTCCCGATCAGCTGGGACTCGGGAGGCAGATAATAGATAGGGGCAGGGCCAGTCAAAGGTGGTATTTACCAGTTCTCTAAACTACTCAAAATTTCCACTACTGGTTCTCCAGTACTTGTCAGAACCTGCTGAAACCCACCTCTGATTAGTTTAGATCTAATTTCAGGGGGAAAAACTGACTTTCACTATGGTGTGCCCCAACAAGAAATCAGAAATACTTTTCTGAACTAGATTCTTCTTCCCTGCTGTGAGATATTCAGAGGTATAGCAGCAATCTTTTTCATGTCAGAAAAACTTTAAAAACCCTAGTGACAATTCCAAAATGGGAAAAAGGCATTTTCATTCTTTTCTTCATCCAAACCGATAGCTCTCTTGTTATAATTAAAAGAAAATGGATTTTAAAAAAATAACCTGAATTAAATAAAAGTAATGTGAATGCACATGTTTTAAAAAGAGATCTGGCACACATGCTGAGATTTATTGTTCCTGCATACAAAAAAAAATAAATGTTCCATTGCACAAGCCCTAAACTTGCCCCAGAAACACTGAATATTTGGATATGCATTGAACAGTGGATTTTACAGGTTAGAAACCCTCTCATTTCTAGTGACATTGCAATGAAATAAGTAATGATGTTGAGCTGATTTTTTCCAAGTTGTTTGAAATATGACTGATCATTTCTAATTCATGTACCCGACTTGTATAAAAGGCCAATTGTTGTCTTTTTAAAAGAACTAATTATCCTGGCATCCTATAGATAGAAATTAGCTTTCCCTGCTAGTTGTCACCATTATTTGTGAGAGTTGGATGCTGGGTTTTTTCCTTTTCTTCTTCTTCCCACACAGATTAAAGTCAGTGGATGCTTTTGGAATGGGCTGGAAAGCTCAAAAGTGTCCTTAGTCAGCCCTATTCAAAAAAAAAGTATGCTGAAAACAAAAAGAGTTATACTAAGGGAGTGGTTTAAAATATGGTTTTAATAAGCATCATTTAATAAGCATTTTTATTTACATCAAGGTTAGTCTGCCATCAAAGAGACAGAACGATTTCTTACTGCTACTTTCCTTGGTTCTAGGAATGATTCTGTCAGTTCACCAGTGAAAACAGCATTATCAGTTGAACAGATTTACAAATATATAAACAAAGCATGGGACTTCTACAGAAGCTTGAAAAAGGACATTCATTTGATATCCTGTTCGGTATTTAAACTAGAGAATTTTAGGTAGGGACACTGGAATTTTGATTTTATATCGCTTCCACAGATTCAAGGCATGAAAGCAAAGAGCTTATCCACAAAGCAGCTAATGTTTTGCTTTATAGCTACCCAGTTAGCCATTTAATTTATTTTTTTCTTTAGAAATCCAAGACAAAACAATTTAAGAATTGAAGGATACAGATCATGGCAAGAGCCAAGGGAGGCTCCCATAGGAATTCTACCACTGAGAATCACTGAACAGCCTCTTACAAAACTAGGCCTTCCATTCCTGCTCAGACACAGACTAGCTGGACAAAACAGAAAGTCTTTGACTTTTGCTGTTAAGCTCAAAAATAGAAATACCAGTAATCATGACTGGAAAAGGAGGTAGCAAATGTTAATGGTGGTTTTTGTACATTTGACACAATGCTATGCAATATATCTAGTTAATGCTCATTAATTAGCTGTAGCTATGTCTTTTGTTCTTGATATAAAAGAAATATATATTTGACTTGTAATTATATACTATCATATGTTTAAATATACAAAAAGGAACAGAACTAGGCGATGGTCTCCAAAATGAATTAAAATGTATCAGTCTAATGCTTGATAATCATTTGCTATTGCTTGATAATCATTTGCTATTATTTATTTATTTATTTATTTATTTATATATTTATTTATTTATTTATTTATTTATTTATTTATTTATTTAAATTTTTATTTATTTAAATTTTTATACTGCCCTTCTCCTGAAGGACTCAGGACAGGCTACGTTATCAGGACAGGCTACGTCAATTTATAGCAGGTATATGCAATAGTAAAGATTAGAATATGATCAATATAAGCCACAGAAATGTGTTCCCTATGTTTTTTATATATATACTGAAGGAGCTGAAAGACCAGGGTAGGAACAAATCATTATGGAGAACAATCTATCTGGTTACTAAGAGTCAACAATGACTTGAAGGCACTTATACGCTTCTTGTATATTTAAAAGTAACACACCATCTTTCTAATCCAAAATGTGCTCAAATTCTGCCACACAATAAGAAAATAAGTTACAGAACAAAGATTTTAGAAACTACTCTTTGTATGATTTCCTGTGAACTAAAATTTTGCCTGATTATTCAGACCTATTGGATGGAACTTTGGGTAATTACAGTTTCACAGCCAGGTATGCCATTTTGAGAGGCCTTGGACAATTTTGTCTCTGAAAGCTGGAACAGCTGTAAAATTGTGCGTGGGCCTTCGACCTCCCGCCAGAATTTCCCAAACTTTTGGCCGTGGAGGGACTGCTGAACATCTTTGAATGGACTTCCTTCTTTCAAAATAGCATAGAATAGAATTTTTATTGGCCAAGTGTGATTGGACACACAAGGAATTTGTCTTGGTGCATATGCTCTCAGTGTACATAAAAGAAAAGATACGTTCATCAAGGTACAACATTTACAACACAATTGATGGTCAATATATCAATATAAATCATAAGGATTGCCAGCAACAAGTTATAGTCATACAGTCATAAATGGAAAGAGATTGATGATGGGAACTATGAGAAGATTAATAGTAGTGCAGATTCAGTAAATAGTTTGACAGTGTTGATGGAATTATTTGTTTAGCAGAGTGATGGCCTTTCAAAATAGCTGTGGCCAGTAAACAAGGCAGTTCCATGTGTGATGTAGTATTCGCCTCTCTTCAGCCCTGGGATCATCAGATCTGCACTCCTCTTTCAGCAAACACTTGCTAAGAAATGAAAAGGAATATGTATCCTTTTAAATAAGTAGTGCAGCAGCTCTGCTGCTTTCCATCTGTTGAAACGCCCCCAACCATGGTTAATTTTAATGTGCAGCAGGACCTGAGCATTGTAGGAACACTTTATTAAATATTGAACTGAAAACATATCAAAATAATTTTGAACATGATGAGAATTCGGCCCAAGGAGGACAAACTTTTGTTCTATTCATTATCTGGATTATCTCACAATAAAATTCCACACTGGTAGAGACTCAAATGCTTAGGCCCTTGTCAAAGCAAGACAGAAGATCTACAGAGATGGACAATCTGCCTGTATTTCTCATGTACTTATAGGCATTTTTGTTACCATGGTTTCTACCCTTAAAAACCAATAGACATAAGTCCATATAAATGAAATATTACCAGGGAATCATCCATAAACAGGATCTCCTTATAAAAGAAACCAAAAGCTCATTCTGTCCTATTGTTAAATATTTACTTATCAGGCAGTAATTCCATTTAAGTCAGTGAGATTTACTTCTGAGTAAACCTATTTAAGAATGTTTTTGCCTTCCTCTGCTTTTTAGTGATTTCTCCCTGTTTTATTGCTATGAGATACAGAAAAAGGGCCATATATTTTTGAGATTAAATTTGGTTTTGTAGCAGATGGTGTCTTCAAATAATTTTCCTCTTGTCAGAGTACCTGACAACATACAGGATATTTCAACCCTTTTATCTCAAACACCTTTCACTAATTAGAATAGTTGGATCCTGGATGTAATAGGTATAGACAATCAGTTTAGATTGATTTATATCTCCTGCTAGTAGTGGAAACTGCTGATTGTGTCTTTACTAAATGAAAATTAGAAAACACTAAGTACAAGCTCGATGGACATTACCTTACAGATGACCCCCACCCTGTTAAAGACCTTGGAGTTTTCATATCAAATGATCTAAGTGCCAAAGCCCACTGCAATACATCGCTAAAAAGGCTTTAAGAGTTGTAAACCTAATCTTGTGTAGCTTCTTCTCCAAAAACACTACACTACTAACCAGAGCATATAAAACATTTGCTAGACCAATTCTTGAATACAGCTCGACTGTCTGGAACCCATACCACATTTCTGACATCAATACAGTTGAACGTGTCCAGAAATATTTTACAAGAAGAGTTCTCCGCTCCTCTGAATACAACAAAATACCTTATGCCACCAGACTTGAAATCCTGGGCTTAGAAAATTTAGAACTACGCCGCCTTCGACATGATCTGAGTTTAACTCATAAAATCATCTATTACAATGTCCTTCCTGTTGAAGACTACTTCAGCTTCAATTGCAACAATACATGAGCACACAATAGATGTAAGCTTAATGTTAACCACTCCAATCTTGATTGCAGAAAATATGACTTCAGTAACAGAGTTGTTAATGCTTGGAATAAACTACTTGACTCTGTGGTCTCTTCCCAAAATCCCCAAAGCTTTAACCAAAGACTATCTACTCTTGACCTCACCCCATTCCTAAGAGGTCTGTAAGGGGCGTGCATAAGAGCACAAGCATGCCTACCGTTCCTGTCCTAATGGTCCCTTTGATTGTATCCAATTTTGTATAGTTATTACATACTTATGCTTATATATATGCTTATATATCATATAGTTATTTCATGCTTATGCTTATATATACTGTTGTGACAAATAAATAAATAAATTAAATAAATAAAAACCTATGCTGAGCAACTGGCCCCCATCTTCACCCACATCTTTAATAAATCACTGAAGATGTGCTATGTCCCTTCTTGCTTCTAATGCTCTACTATCGTCCCAGTTCCCAAGAAACCTTCAATCAGGGAGCTTAATGACTTTAAACGGGTCACACTGACATCTGAAGTTACAAAGATCTTGGAGAAGTTAGTGCTGGCTCACCTGAAAATCATCACGAATCCACTATTAGACCACTTGCAGTTTGCCTACTGAGCAAATAGATTGGCAGATAATGCTGTCAATGTGGAACTGCACTATATCTTATAACATTTTTAATCCTTAGGGATCTATGCACAGGTCCTATTTGTAGACTTCTGCATGGCATTCAATACCATCATTTCAGAAACCAAAAACTGTCTACTATTGACCTCACCCCATTTCTAAGAGGTCTGTAAGGGGCGTGCATAAGAGCACAAGCATGCCTACCGTTCCTGTCCTATTGTTTCCTTTCGTTATATCCAATTAATATAGTTATTACATACTCATACTTATATATATGCTTATATACTGTATAGTTATTACATGCTTATGCTTATACATACTGCGTGACACACAAAAAAATCCTTTCCTCTCCATTTGGGATACATTGCAACTGTCTTTGAATTCATGAAGTGTTTGCCTCACTTTGAAGATCTTCTTCAAAATGATGCAATTTCTATTCCAGGTAATAAATGTATATAAAATATGTGAGGTGACAACCATACAAACTCTAGCTTTGAAAATCTTAGCATACCTGCCATATCAATGCAATTGCTATATAGTTTAAATTCCAAGGATGATGGGGTGTTACATTTTTGATTATATTGTGTATAAAACTTCTCAGCTTTTTTCAAAGAAATTTCATACAACAAAATGTGGTATTGAAAGTCTTCCAGTTATAACCCAAGTTAATAGAATTATGTTCATCCAGGATTCCTTTGTTGCAATAAAAATACCATCTTATCCTCACAGTCAGTATTACAGGCTTCCACGTTGAATCTATTCTGTTCTTACTTTCCTCAAAGGAAAGCAACCATTTCTTGATAACAATATATATATTTTCTGAACCTCAAGAATTTGGAAATGATATAACAATAAATCTCACTATGCAAGCAGATAATCACAGTTGTTTATTAGTGCCGTGAATAAGGAATTGATTTGAGATAAGCTTCAAAAGGGAAAATGACAACTGGAGACAAAATCTGTTGCACAGTTGAACCAATTGTGCTTGCCATCTGCAACTATGATTCAGATTGAAATGATAAATCATGCAAAAGGTGTTTGTGTTTTTCATGGACATTTAAGCCAGCTGGAGTTAATAACAGGCTTGCATACCCAATGCATGTTCTTAGAATTATATTCTGAAAATTGTACCTTTATCATTCTGGATCAGCAATTATTAGCATATGGTCTTGGCATGTAAAGATTTATAGACATATTCTTAAAATATAACCTTCACAAATTTAATATGAAAAATAACAAACTGGTATGATGATATTTTCTCAGGCCAACCATTTTTGGCAAAAAATCGTATATAAATCCCCATAGGACTAATATAGATTCATCAAAAAAATTAGAGTCATTATGTAAGTATATATCAGCTCCCACCCAACTTTGTCAAATGTTTTCCTAAGAACCCACCAGTTTGAAATAAAAGCATACCCACAAAAACCAGAGGAAGAAGTCACGGGTTTAAAACCTAAATTTTGTTACATACACACTTACATATATGCATGCCAGTGTAGTATTAAGAAGCTAGCCTAGGATCTGGGAGGATCTAGTCCTGTCCTAGGTATGAAAGCCAGCTGGGTGATTTTGAGCCCTTCACTCTCTCTCAGTTCTAGACTTCTAGATTCAGTTCTAGATCTACTAATGAACATTGAACAAGTATGATAGATTGCAGTCCATGCTATTCAGTGAAGAGGCCTTCATCTTGCAGTGAACTGATTCAAGCAGATAATAAGAGAAGGGGGGGGAGAGAGAAAGAGATACACATGCATATTTGTGTATACCCATGATCAATGATTTTGATTTATTTATATGGCAACAAGCAATCAACAGTGATCTTGATTCTTGGGTTAGCTTCTAATGTAACCAAGTCTTCTGCCATTGCCAATGAAAAGGTTAAGTATCTGAAGAACTATGATTTACTACCAAGCCTTGGGTGTGAAGCTTGACAATAGTCATCCATTGCTTGACAGTACAATCCATGGCAGCTCCTAGGAGAACTTTAGAAAAACAGCCCCAATCCATTTTATCTAGAACTTTTCATATTTACAAGCATGGGTCCTCTAGTTTTTCAGGTAAAAGTTTTTCCAGCCCTTCCTGTAGATAGCAAGAACTGAACTTGGAACCTTATGCACATCCACAGAAAGGGGGAAAGGAAGTAAATGATGAATGTTTCATGATGCAAATTCTGCCGCTTACATTCTGATATGTAAGGGTTGTGATAAAAGTACAAAAGGGCAGAGATTGCATTGATATCTAAACATAGATTTCATCCCTCTGACATCATTACTGTATGTTTAACTTCAGATACCAGTCTTTAGGGCAGGGGTGAAATCCAGCAGGTTCTTACAGGTTCTGGAGAACCGGTAGCGGAAATTTTGGGCAGTTCGGAGAACCAATAGTGGAAATTTTGAGTAGTTTGGAGAACTGGCAAATACCACCTCTGGCTAGCCCTAGAGTAGGGTGGAAATAGAGATTTTGCAATATCCTTCCCCCAGGAGTGGCGAGGGAATGGAGATTTTGCAGTATCCTTCCCCTGCCACACCCACCAAACCATGCCCACC
Source organism: Ahaetulla prasina (assembly GCF_028640845.1). Taxonomy (NCBI): domain Eukaryota; kingdom Metazoa; phylum Chordata; class Lepidosauria; order Squamata; family Colubridae; genus Ahaetulla; species Ahaetulla prasina. Next base: position 276,405,777 of record NC_080539.1, read on the forward strand.
AAACCACACCACATCCACCAAGCCACGTCCACAGAACTGGTAGTAAAAAAATGTGGATTTCACCACTTCCTTATGGCCAAGCTACAGTGCCTAGCCACCTATTGTTGCTCTTGGTTGTTTTACATTGATGTTTCTACAATGATGAATCTGAGCTGTAACCACTATTTTTTTTTCTTGTCTAAAAATCATCCTGAATACTTGTCTGACATATCCAAGCTAGAGAGGGTCACAAAACATGTGTAAGCACTTTATCTGCTTTGGCTGCAATCCAGTAAAGATCTTCAGTTGTACTGAAATGCTTGGCCACATGCTATGGTGAGACGTGTAACTTTCAGTTTATAAATTGCCACCTCCAGTGTATGTTACATTACAAGCCATTAAAAAGAATAGAAAATGTTCCTGGATTTCAAAAGCATTCTGTCAAGTCAAATAAGAGAAGCCTTTTTCTAAGGAAAGCAAAACAAAAGAGCTTTCTGTTGTTTTCCGGGTGTTGACTTTGTTATGAAATGCAGTAAAGGTTTTGCAAAGGTCAACAGAGAAGTTTTCTTTAAACAGTATCAAAGTTCTTTAAACAGTATGCATCTACATCACAGCATAATGTTCAAATATCCAATCATTTTGAACTATTTGTTTTTATATTTCTGTATTCTGCCTTTAAAAGAAACTCCCTTGGGAAGGTTTTCCAAAAACGGGGGGAGGTAGAAGGAAGGGAAGGGAAGGGAAGGGAAAGAGAAGGGAAACAAAAAAGAAATGTAAAAGGCAGGCTGCTATATCCAAGTTAGTTATGGGCTTGAAAAATCCAGAATCCTGTGTTCTGCAGTTTATGTTAATATGTTAAAACTCAGACACATATAAACTAACGGTTTGGAGATCATCCAGTCCAATACAAGAATTCATCACTAAAGTACCCTGAACAGATGACTATTCAATCTGTGTTTAAACGTATTTTACAAAGGAAAGTAAAACCATCTCAGAAGCAACTTGTCTTATTGTTGAACAGCTATTACCATTAGAATTACTTTCTTAAGGTTCAGCTGAAATCTACTTTCTTGTAATTTAAATACACTGTTTCTTTTCTGGTCTTCTCAAAACATTCTGAACATGATAGCAATAGCAATAGCACTTAGACTTATATACCACTTCATAGCGCTTTACAGCCATCTCTAAGCGGTTTACAGAGTCAGCATATTGCCCCTAGCAATCTGGGTCCTCATTTTACCCACCTTGGAAGGATGGAAGGTTGAATCAGTCTTGAGCCTGGTGAGATTCGATCTGCCAAACTGCTGGCAGCCAGTGATCAGCAGAAGTAGCCTGCAGTACTGCACTCTAATCACTGAACCACCGCAGCTCATCTATGATGGTCTTCTGCATAGTAGCCCTTCAGATAAAGAGGTTATTGTGCCTCTTTGGACTCTGCTTTTCTTCAGAAAAACTATACTTAGTGTCACCAATCAACTCTCTTAAGTTTTTTTTCTTTTTCTTTACAAGCCCCTTACCAACTTGTTTTCATTTCTCTCTTTCATTTCTTTCCAAAATATCATGCCCAGAATTTAACATAATATTTGAGATGCTGACTGGCCAATAAAATGCCTTCCCCTGATCTTGTTACTTCTGTTGATCCATCCTAAAACTACATTTGCTTTCTTTGAAGCTTCCTGGTCCAAGAAAGCACCAAGAGCCTTTCTGCATGTCTGAACAGTATAAACCCATTCTCTACCCATTTAGATTTTGATTCATCCTAGTCTAATCTAGGAACATGCAGTCATCTGTACTGATATTCTTCTTCCTGATTTCTGACTGTAGCAGAATTCATTAATATGATGGATTATTTTATAAATATGTTGAACAACACAGGTTTAGAACTATTATTTCAGATTAAGCTGAACACCAGCTGCATAATCCATTGCCTACTACTCAGAAATAAATATCATTCAATTCAGTGTCTTTATTTCCAGGCAAGTGGGCAGGTGTCTAGAAATTGCAACTTAAACGTATCCAATAGCTGACGCTGCATGGATTTTTCTGAAAACAGGCAGCATCCATGGATTGCAGAGACACTGCACTATTGTTAATTACTGTCAATCAGTGTCTGCTTGTGGAGTTCAGGTATAAATTACTATCAAATCACTTAGTTCTTGTGGAAAACAATTTGCCTAGTGTTTCAAAACATTCCAAATCAGATGGATGTATTTGCCTGTGTGACAGCAGTAAGGCATCTATCCACTAAAACAACAAGACTGTGGAGCATTGCCATCTAAGCTAATATACAACACAAATGTTTGTGCTTATCCATTTTTTTAAAAAAAAGAATTCTTAATTGTTAGGGTTTATATTTTATGGTTATATTTTAATCTGTCTCTTGATGTCAGGGTTCTATGATATATAACAAAACAAAATAACCAGTTAAAGTGAACACACAATCATCTCTGTCAGAGGTCTCCAACCTTGGCTGGCTGGGGGATTCTGGAAATTGAAGTCCCCCAAGCTGAAAGTTGCCAAGGTTGGAGACCTCTGATCTATGTGGTCCATTTTTTTAACGCTTTAGATATAAATGGAGAAACACCTCACATAATATACATCAGAGTTTCCCAAACTTTTCAGCTTTGTACACTGGTGGGGGAGGGAGAAATGATGGTTTTGCGTGAGTGCCAAGCAAGTGTGTGCACACAGCTCCATTTGTGTGAGTGGCGGGCACGCCTGCTTGCCACTCATGGAAATGGAGCATGTTTGCATGTGCTTGCCCGCTGCTCATGCAAGTGGGGGTGCACACCCGCTCACCCTCTTCTGCAGCTCACTTTTGAACAACTCAAGGCCCAATAGTGGGCTGCAGCCTGGAGATTGGGGACTCCTGGTGTACATATTTCAAAAGGAAATAATTATTATATTTGCTAATTTAACCAGTGGACTTCTAATCTTTGGTATAAACATGGTTGCAGAGAACAGAATATAAGAAACGATGGATTTATCAGATATTGGATAGGTTCTCACATTGTACTTTGTTACAACACAGTTTATTATGATTCAGTTTGGCATATTTTGTGAGCCCAGCCACTATCTGTGGCCTGGTCATGCTACAATTGTGTCTGAAAGTATAGCTTAGCATAATGTCTGAAGCAAATAATGTCTGAAGGCAAACTATGGTTTGTCAATGCAATACAATGCCAGTGAGGAAACATATATTCCAATCTTGTCTTTCATGTTATTTTATGATCCAGGAGATCAAAGGTCTGTTTCTAAAAAGTGCCACCTATGATTTGTTTCAATGTCCATGTGTAGCAAAAGGTGTCGTGTTCAATGCGTAGTCCACCCATAAAGAATGATCTTAATAAACCATTTGACAGTTTTCTAAGTAACATATGGTTTCAACAAACCTAATTCGGATAGGTTGCCTTACATATAAAAGAGAAAAAAGAAAAACTGCACTTCGCAGCCTTGTGACTTATTCTCATATCTCATATCTTAATCTTAATAAAATAATTGCTACCAACCTGCCTTTCATTGAGGACCTGTATACTGCACGAATCAAGAAGAGGGCCGTGAAAATATTTGCAGATCCCTCGCATCCTGGACATAAACTGTTTCAACTCCTACCCTCAAAACGACGCTATAGAGCACTGCACACCAGAACAACTAGACACAAGAACAGTTTTTTCCCGAAGGCCATCATTCTGCTAAACAAATAATTCCCTCAACACTGTCAAACTATTTACTAAATCTGCACTACTATTAATCTTCTCATCATTCCCATCACCAATCTCTTTCCACTTATGACTGTGACTGTAACTTTGTTGCTGGTAATACTTATGATTTATATTGATATTGATTGTTCCTGATTGCTTATTTGTACCCTATGATTATCATTAAGTGTTGTATCATTAAGTGTTAAATTTGTACCCTATGACAATCATTTGTGTTGTAAATGTTGTACCTTGATGAAAGTATCTTTTCTCTTCTTCTTTTATGTACATGAGAGCATATGCACCAAGACAAATTCCTTGTGTATCCAATCACACTTGGCCAATAAAAATTCTATTCTATTCTTATATTTCATACTTATATCTCTCATATCTCTCATCTCATATCCTTGACATGCCTGTAAGAAACTTCTTTTTGCACTAATTGCCACCTTTTGGGGACTATTCCTTTTTGGGAATATTAGCTTCCTCAAGCTATCATTCCTTTTTGGGAATATTAGCTTCCTCAAGATATCACTCCATTGAGAAGGTTCCTCCTACTTATAGGCTAGGTGTGAATTGTGAAACAAATAACATACTGCTTATGTGCAAATTCCAAATTAACCTAAAGAACTAGCCAGTTTCTGTAATATGATCTTAAGGATTTTCAAAGTGCACAGTATTATTTTGAAGTCCCAAATCTCATTGACAGATAGCCAGAGGAACTCTGGAATGAATTTAAAAACATCCTTCAAGATGAATGTAAAAAGTAACTGCCAAAGATTAAGAAACAGAAGTAAGCAAATTGGATGTCAAAACAAACTGAACTTTGATGTTGGAGAAAACTCCTGAGAATATTATAGACAGCCAAGAAAACAAACAAATGGGTCATCAAACAAATCAATCCAAAGTTTTCATTCAAGACACAAATGACAGACTTAAATTACATACTTTGGATGTATTATGGAAAAATCTAGGTCTCTGAAGAAGTTTCTTAATGCTGGGAAACACAGAAGGAGACGACCAGCAGCACAGTGGATGAATTCAATCATAGTTTGATGGGCGCACTGGTGGAAAACTTGAAGGATTCGGTTAGGGAGAGTTTTTATGGAGAAAAACTCTCTGTGGTCAGTAATTAGTTGTACACCTAGTCATTGGGAGTAGCCCTGAACATCATCTACAATATAGAAATTTTAAACTATCTCTTCTTCCTGTTCCATCTAGATATTCACTCTTCTCCCACATACAAGTATTTTTATAAGGAAGAAAAATTTCTATGGTTTTCAGTAGCTTCCTTCCTTCCACCGACTATTCCAGAGTGGGAAACTATTGGCTTCCAGAACATCTCCCTCTTGTGCCACTGTTTTTTAATAATGAACAATAGTATGTGAGAATGACTTTAGAACACAGGAAAAAGTGTTCTGGGTTAGATCATCATGCAGAGGCAGAGGGATGAGGAAAAGGTTCCAGAAGGGACCCTCTCTAATTTTCGGAAGAGCCAAAAGAAAGGAGGGGAAGCAAATACTTTTTGAGACTTTCAAGACTGATGTTAGCTCTTTGAGGTAATCCAAATAAGAAGCACAACAATGATACTAGCTCTACCTTTACTGTAAAATTATATTAACAGAATCTTTCTCTCCTATCTCCCAGGGTCATTCTCATGTACCATTCTTATGTACCATTACTCAGTGAGAGGGCCACCAGAATTTGGAGTGCAGCTTACAGGCAAAACTGGAAAAACTAAAAAAACTAGAAAGGATATGGTGGTTCAGTGACTAAGTGGTTCAGTGGCTAAGATACTGAGCTTGTCGATCAAAAGGTTGGCAGTTCAGTGGTTCGAATCCCTAGTGCCGCATAACAGGGTGAGCTCCTGTTACTTGTCCTAGCTTCTGCCAACTTAGCAGTTCGAAAGCATGTAAAAAATGCAAGTAGAAAAATAGAAACCACCTTTGGTGGGAAGGTAACAGCATTCCAGGCGCCTTTGGCATTGAGTCATGCCGGCCACATGACCACGGAGACATCTTTAGACTGCGCTGGCTCTTCAGCTTTGAAATGGAGATGAGCACTGCCCCCTAGAGTTGGGAATGACTAGCACATATATGCAAGGGGAACCTTTACCTTTACCTTACAGGCAAAAACTAGATGCATATGGCTGTCTTAAGACTACAGCTTTCTTTATTTACAGATTTATACTGCACTGAGTATTCAAGGCAACAAACAACATTAAAATGCAAAATATTAAAAACTAAATACTGCTAATTCTAAAAATCAATTAATAATTAAAAGCCTGGCAAGTTTAAAAGATTGGCCTTTTTCTTTGTTTGCTTTTAATTTTTTGCCCTTGCCTCTTTTATATTAAGATTCTATTTTATGTCATAGCCTTATCCATTTTACAATGTAACCCTACCAGTAGCTTGACTGTAACCTTTTAGAAAAAGATGAAGTGAGATCCTTGGCACAACTGGTTTTGTAGTGCATAGCCTGAAATTTAACACTCTGAAAGAAAATGTCAAGTGTGGCAGCACATGAAAATGTTCAAAAAGAATACATGGGGTTGCATGTATCCCAGTTATAAAATATATGGCTAATTTTCAATGTTCACTATCTGTAATGTATCAGAAAGAGCATGTTGTCCAATACATCTCCATATGGCTAGTAAGAAAGCATAGAAGTATGAAATATTGAAAATAGGCAACTATGGAAATCCATTTCAGATATCGACTACTAATCAGTTTCCCATGTAAACATAAAGTATATCCCAAAAAGAATTTATGTTATCAATTAGAAATTGTTAGGTAAAGATAAAGGTTCCCCTCACATATATGTGCTAGTTGTTCCCGACTCTAGGGGGCTCATCTCTGTTTCAAAGCTGAAGAGCCAGCACTGTTCGAAGATGTCTCTGGTCATGTGGCCGGCATAACTAAATGCCAAAGGCGCACGGAACGCTGTTACCTTCCCACCAAAGGTGGTTCCTATTTTTCTACTTGCATTTTTTACATGCTTTCGAACTGCTAGGTTGGCAGAAGCTGGGACAAGTAACGGGAGCTCACCCCGTTATATGGCAGTAGGGATTTGAACCGCTGAACTGCCAACCTTTCGATCGACAAGCTCAGCATCTTAGTCACTGAGCCACTGCATCCCTACCAGAATTTGTTAGGAAGGGTTTATTTAACAGAATACTTTGGGAAACTATTGTAATTTCAGATCTTGAGCTCTTTCCCCTGTCAATTGAAAACCACAAGTTATTTTTCTCTATAGTGTTGCTTGTTTATTAATTTTTTTATGCTGCCCATCTCCCTCACAAGGTGGCTCTGGGATAGTAGAGCCTAGTGTTCAATCACATTAATACCTTTCTCCCATTTTCAGCTGTAGAGTAGTACCCAAAAGACATCTCATATTTTTCATGCAACTTTTAATTGTTCCAAGATATTTTTGTATTTGCTTTACCAATCAATCCCTTTTTACACAGCTTGATGGATTCCTATGGAGGCATTTGCAGGATTTGATATTTTCATCAAAATAATGAAAGTGAGTAGACCAGGTCTTTGTAATTCCTCTCTGAAAGGAATTCAGAGGATTCTGAAAAGGAGAGTAGTTGAGAGTATCCACAAATACTCCAAACTTTTGGCCCTCATTGGGAGACTGCACAATAATAGTCTTCAGCTGGTTTAGAGCTCTGGAGATGAAGGAACATTTATTTATTTTTTTATTTTTATTTTATTTGCATTTATATCCCGCCCTTCTCCGAAGACTCAGGGTGGCTTACACTATGTCAAGCAATAGTCTTCATCCATTTGTATATTATATACAAAGTCAACTTATTGCCCCCAACAATCTGGGTCCTCATTTTACCTACCTTATAAAGGATGGAAGGCTGAGTCAACCTTGGGCCTGGTGGGGCTTGAACCTGCAGTAATTGTAAGCAGCTAATGTTAATAACAGACTGTCTTACCAGTCTGAGCCACAGAAGCCCATTTTGTATTTGCTTTACCAATCCCTTTTTACACAGCTTGATGGATCCTGTTCAAACCATGGTCAGTCCTTTAAACGGCCACTGGGTTTGCTTACTTCCTTTAGTAGTCACTTTTGGAAATTGCTTGTTAATTGCTTTTCGGCTACTAGAATTTTTGGATCAATAAGTCTGAAAATACTGGCTGAGTTTCTTTCAATCCTTAGTGAGGGAGATATTTAACTGAAATTTATAGATTTTAAAAAACCTTTTTTTAATAAACACCAAAAAGGTGATTAAAATGTTGATTTTTAAAAAAAATCCAGATGGATTTGAAATAAGATGTTGAAATTAATTATAAGAAATTTTTCCATGGGAAAATGCTGTTGTTTCAAACTTTTAAGGAAAACACGATGGGACTTTGAAGGTTGTACACTAGAGAGAACCAGAAGGAACTAAATATTACAATTAAAGGAGAAGAACACTTAAATTTGACTACTAATGCAGAATGGAAAAAAATATTTTAAGATTGGCCAAGCTGAAAGATATTCAGGACCCAGGAGTTAATTTTAAGAGTATCTGCCTTTATCAATTAACTGTATTTAACAGATGTTATGGAAGAAGAACAAATCTTCCGGACCAAGACTGAGATTGATCTGAAAGTGGATGTAAAAGCGACAGATTACAAGAATGATATGGAAAAAAGATGCCATACTGGATCTGTAAATGAAACTGGTTGATGTCTTGATAGTAGGGATACACAAATAACAAACCAAGAGAGTGATTTTGATACCTTCCCTATAATTAAAAGTTGTAAAGAAGGAGAAAAGAAAAAAAATGAAAAGAAGCCAAGTCCTAGAACATTATGTTAAAAGGAAAGGAATATAAAGGAATGATTGAGATTTAAATAGCTATGTATTTCTAATAACCCTTGATAGACTTTTGCTGACCAGTGCTGAATGATGAGACTTTAAGGATTTGTTAACAAATAAGAGATGAAATATGGGAAGAAGAGATCATTGATTATATGTTAAGAGAAAGTAATGTTAGTGAAATTATTTATACTTTTGATGAAGGGGAAAACATTTCTTTATATATTTCTTTTTTTTTCTTTACTATATTCTTATTTTTTCCATCTTCTCTATTTTTTTTTCTTTTTTGCATTTTCCCTTTTTTTTAAACTTATACTGTTTATCTTTTTAATTGTAATTTAATTTAATAGAATTACTGTATTAAATGACAGTAATGTCAACCGCATTATTCCCAGGCTCCACTTGTTTACATATGAAGGTGTACAGTGGCATAATTTAGCTTTCATTGTATTGGTGCAAACACTGCTTTCAGTACCGTATTTTTCAGTGTATAAGATGCAGTTCCCCCCCAAAAAAAAAGTAGGTGGAAATGACTGTGCGTCTTATACAATGAATGTTGCCAAAGCCCCACCCACCCACCGGCCCCCACCCTTCAGCCTCTGCCTCCCAGCAATTTGCCTCCTTGCAGCAAATAGCCTGGTCAGCTTCAGCACAGCCTGATTTAGCATGAGCAGCTGATTGGCAGTTGGATCTGCCTCCCGGAATACTGCCTATCAGCTGTTCTAGGCTGTGGGGATCGCCACTTCCCATCACCGTCGTTGCTGCCCATCACTGCTTCCGCCTTTCACCACATCCACGGGCCCCATGTTGGGCCTCTGTGCGTCCCATGTTCAGCCTCTTCATGCCCCATTTTCAGCCTCTATGCACCCCATTTTCAGCCCGTTCCAGGCGGCAGGGATGCCTATCACCACCTATCCCTGCCACCTGCAAGAGGCTGAAAATGGGGCATGTGGAGGCTGAAAACAGGACGTGCGGAGGCCAAAAATGGGGCACATGGAGGTGGCGATAGGCAGCAGCAGCAATGGGCGGTGATGGTGGCGATGAGCAGTGGTGATTCCCGCAGTCTGGAACAGCTGATAGGTGATATTCCAGGAGGCAGATCCAACTGCCAATCAGCCACTGCTGCTTAATCAGGCTGTGCTGAAGCTGATCTGTTTGCTGCAAAGAGGCAAATTGCTGAGAGGTAGAGGCAATTTTTTTTTCTTGTTTTCCTCCCCAAAAGCTAGGTGCATCTTATAATCCGGAGCATCCTATAGTCCGAAAAATGCAGTATTTCCTCTTCTTGACCCAGCTTCTCTTTCTTTCGGTGAGTATGAGAGGATTATTTTGAGGGAAAGCAGGGATATTTCTGTCTTTACTCTTATATATTCTCATCAGTCCAGAGTGGTGTTCTTCTGCAAAACCAGCTTCATAATTTCATCCTCCCAGAAAATAAGGGCATCACTGGATATGTTACATAATGGGCTGGGAAAACAGTTACAGAGGAAAAAAAACATTAAAGCTTTACATTGTAAGGCAACTTTTAGACAGCAAGGGAATAGGCAGTACAGTTTGTCAAAGATCAGCCGTAGGACACATACTAATCAATATTTCATTAGAGACACAGGGGAGTGAAATAGAAGCATGCTGCTGACATCTCCTGATTACATCAAGAGAGGAAAATCTGTTAATACAGAGAAGAATTGGGATTCTGTGAGGGACAAACTGAATAACTAAATCATCTAGAAAAATCGGAAATGGAAATTGGCCATGCGGAATATGACATCAATGGGCCACAAACTTTTTTTTCCCAGAACATATTTTATAGAACTAAATAAGTGCAAGCAATTTAGATCTTAACTGACCCTGCAGGAGGAATGAAGCTATAATATAATGAAAAGGCTAAAATTTGACAGTATTTGTGCAGAAAAGCAGCCATCTAAATTTGTCAGAAAGATCCCAGTGCCTCTAAATCAGGGGTGGGTTTCTACTGGTTCACCCCAGTTTGGGGAAACTGGTAGCGGTGGCAAGAGGCTCTGCACACCCACCCAGATGTCATCAAAAATGCTCTGCCCATGCACAGAAGCGCTACGCGCTACCGATAGCAAACTGGTAGCGCCAGGATTTGAATCCCATTATTGCTCTAAATGCATGAGTGATAATGGTGAAATCTTTCTATTCAGGCTTCCCTATAGAATGGTCTCCATCTGATATCCATCTATCCCAGGGGTTTTCAACCATTTCTTCACCAAGGACCTTCTTTAAATACCTTTTATGGCCATGGACCATCAAGTCTTAACTCAAGATTCATATCATAACATTTCTCCAAGTCTTTGCAATCCTCCTGTGACAACATCACTGCATCCCAGGGGTACACAGATCACAGGTTGATAACAACTATATTTAGGATTTTGCCTGATACTTTATTACTATATCGTTGTCGTTTAGATGAGCCACTTACATGAGAATAGTAGTTAAATGTCTCAGCTGATGTGGTTTGAAATTTCTTAAAAATTACCCAGAGATCTTCAGACTAAAAAAGGCTAGAAAAGGACTGAAAGCTATTTTCTATATATTTTGCTGATTTTGGAAGATTTGCAATTGAATATTTATTTTAAAATGTCAGTAACTATAATGAAAAAAGCAAAACAAGAACACAGGAACAAAAGAAGTTACATTATACCAAATCAAGTTAGTATGCCATCTAGCCAAATATTGTTAATACTGTCAGGCAGTGATTATCCTAGTGATCAACTGAACATTTTTCTAGCATTTCTTGGAATTTATTACTTTAGCCTGGGACATCTTGTATACAAAGTATATGCTCTGTCATTGAATTACTATCATTCTTTAGAGATACAAAACACCAGATGGCATTGGCCAACCTTATTTTATTTAGAAGACCATCACTGCAATTTCTTTATGTTTCTGGAGATCTGTTTTCAGAGTAATTCTTATAATGCTACTTGTTTCCACAATTATGTTACTGAGATAACATTCTCCATTTTCAGCTCTTTTCAACCATTAACAAGCAAAGAACCTTTAATCCCATGAAAAATGGGGCAGCAAAACTGAGCATGCTAAAAAAGGAATAAAAACGCTTTTCAGCTTTTGTACACAGATGCATGAACAGCTGGGCTTTTTAAAAGATCAAGACCTCTTTGATTTATGATTAATGATGGGTGACCAGATCCCCTGAGCTCCAGAATATCTAAAAGTAAATCACACCACAAAAAAGGTCACCAAATATCCCTATAGATTGTAGATCAGGTCTCAAAGCATAGTCATCTTGCTCATATGGATATGCAAACTTTGTGAAATTCTAAAACTCTTAATTTTTTGAAACCATAACTCAAAAAGCTTTAGTATGTCTTCCTTTGCACTATTGGTTGGAAACCTAAGTTTGGACAGTGTCCTAAGCACATTTATTAAGAAGAACATTCTATTAATAACAGTGTAGTTTATCATGTAAATCTGTTCAAGCATACATTGTTATATTCTCTGACCAGCACCAAACATTCTCAAGTCACAGTAGTATATGGGGAAAAGTGTTAAAAAGTAATGATATTTATGTAGTTACTTACCAAGCACATCTAGATTATATTAAAGTAACCACAATATCTTTACAATCCCCAAGGCATGTCACAACTTTTGAGCACCCCTAATGTTTGGAAATTGAAAGCTGAAAAATTTGACATGCCCTAAATTGGGGAAAATTTCATCTAAATGTATTTAATTTCAGTTTACAATGTATATATTTCCCTTTAGAGTTTCTTCAGAGTGAGAAAGCATTATGGGGTTCTAAAATTAGAACTTAATTTTTAAATTGAGTGTCTGGTTAAAATATATAACAGCATAGATAGCAGACACAGATTGTTTATAAAGCTCACTTGTGGCATTTTTTTAAAAAATCATTAATTTATTGACTGATTGTATTTCTGAAATTTCAACACTGCAAAAGGCCTGGAAGATAAAACATCCTTGCCTGCCACTGGAAATATAATAAAATTGGAACTGGTTGTGTCTCATTGAGAATGAAGTGGCACCAATGAGAGGAATAATTCCTGGATGCCACTTGCTACAGTCAACACAGGAAAGCACTTTTGGCATGGTTCCTGAGGTCAATTTTAAGATATGGGAGGAAACATTCTTTCTGATAATTAGAACCAGTCCATAAAGGTCTCTATAGCCATTCAATTGAATGAATGGGTGAATCAATCAATCAATCAATGATCATTAAAACTTGAAAATGAGCTGGAAGCCAGGAAGATATCACATTAAAGTGGCACCATTTGTTCATTTTATCTGTTGTCAATTAATATCCTATTTTAACATGCTATTTTAAAAAAAGAATAGGTGTATGTGTATATACAGTTTATGATTGTACAAAATGGTAAGATCTTTAATTTAATATACTCTGAGTTTAATGTAAACATTTACATTATTTTTTTTCTGAATTCCACTGTATATCACTACATATCACCATACATAAGTTTCCTATGACCAAGTCCCAAACATGAATGAAGTGATGGACTCTTCATGGGAAATATAGCAAGGAGTTAACAGCTTTATCTAATGAAGAATAACTTCATCTAATGCAGATTGGGAGATAAGGATGGAAGAAGGAGCTCAAGGACTGAAAATCAGAACCCAAGTGGAACCCCTTACCTTCTTGGTAAAGGACAGGGGAGTAGGAAGGCTGAAGCTGATCTGAAGCTAAGATCATTTAACCTCATGTACTTGGAAAGGGGAATTGAAGAGATATAAATCCTATGGATTCTTCCACTTCTATTTCAGCTGCAAAACCACCTTCAATAATATTTTGACCATCCTCATCATAACATAACATAATAACAGAGTTGGAAGGGACCTTGGAGGTCTTCTAGTTCAACCCCCTGCCCAGGCAGGAAACTCTACACCATTTCAGACAAATTGCTATCTAACATTTTCTTAAAAAATTCCAGTGTTGGAGCATGCACAACTTCTGCAGGCAAGTTGTTCCACTTATTGATTGTTTTAACTGTCAGGAAATTTCTCCTTAGTTCTAAGTTGCTTCTCTCCTTGATTAGTTTCCACCCATTGCTTCTTGTTCTACCCTCAGGTGCTTTGGAGAATAGTTTGACTCCCTCTTCTTTGTGGCAACCCCTGAGATATTGGAACACTGCTATCATGTCTCCCCTAATCCTTCTTTTCATTAAACTAGGCATACTGAGTTCCTGCAACCATTCTTCATATGTTTAGCCTCCAGTCCCCTAATCATCTTTGTTGCTGCACTTTTTCTAGAATCTCAATATCTTTTTTACATCGTGGCGACTAAAACTGAATGCAATATTTCAAGTGTGGCCTTACCAAGGCATTATAAAGTGGTATTAACACTTCACGTGATCTTGATTCTATCCCTCTGTTTATGCAGCCTAGAACTGTGTTGGCTTTTTTGGCAGCTGGCTCATATCTAAATGGTTGTCCACTAGGACTCCAAGATCCCTCTCACAGTTACTACTATTGAGCAAGGTATCACGTATACGGTACCTGTGCATTTGGGTTTTTTTTGCCTAAATGTAGAACCTTACTTTTTTCACTGTTGAATTTCATTGTGTTAGATAGCGCCCAATGTTCAAGTTTGTCAAGGTCTTTCTGTATCTTAAGCCTATTTTCTGGAGTGTTGGCTATTCCTGCCAGCTTGGTGTCATCTGCAAATTTGTTGAGTTCCCCATCTATCCTCTTGTTCAAGTCATTGATGAAGATGTTGAAGAGTACTGGGCCTAAAACAGAGCCTTGGGGTGCTCCACTGCATACTTCCCTCCATGTGGATGTAGTTCCATTGAGGACTACATGTTGAGTGCGGTTGGTCAGCCAGTTACGAATCCATCTGGTGGTGGTGCTGTCTAACCCACATTTTTCTATCATGGTTTGGAAAATATTTGCGAAGTATGGTGGAATGAAAAGATTGTCCAAAATTCAATTCTAAATTTTAGAAAAGAAAATTATGCGGCATGCTTACATTTCACACCTTTTCTATACTTCCAGCTTTTATTTTAATCTGTACTTAGCAGCAGACACAGAACATTTAAAACAGGGCTGTCAAACTCCCAGCCCACAGGCCTGATGCAGCACATGCTGGCCACGCCCACACCCGGTATAGCGAAGGGGGGAAAAGTCCCGATATGTCATGTGATCTGCTGTGACAAGGGGAGTTTGATGCCCCTGATTTAAACATGCTCCTAGTATCTGCATCACTGCAGCCACCGTTGTATCAGCAGCAGCAAACAGCAGAAAAATACAGAAAGAAGAAGAGGAAAAGGTTTTTGAAACCTAGCATAAGAGACCTCTCCTATTTATCCCTTCTCCATATCTTGTCCCAAATCTCATCCATTTTCTCAGGAGAATGGAAAGACACTTATTAGCATGAGATGAATACTGGGATAATCAGTGATACCATTAAGGTAAAACTTTGGAGAATCCCAAACAATGTATCTTATCATACTGAAGAAGAAAATTGATTTACATTATCCTCTAAAAGGGAGAGAGGTGACATCAGTCTATTACAGAAGTTACAACTCTGAGGAAGGCTGTATTAATGCTGTGGTAGTCATACCTATATTGAAACAGCTGCCTTGAAAGGCTGTCTCAGAGTTGCATGGCTGCAACTAAACAAGCCCAGGTGGAGTTAGCCTACCAGTTCCTTAAAAAAAAAAGCTTCTTATAGAAAACTGCTTGCAAAATAATGGCAACCTACCATGGCTTAAGTTTAATGCATCATTTATAGGCACTCACTTTTCATCTTAGTGAAAAGACTGACAGGGCAATGGCAATGCAAGACTCAATAGCAGAGAAGTGGGCACTTAAATCTTGAATGAATGCAGAGATTAGAGCCAGGTGTTAATTCCAGGAAGAGCCTTTACCAGTGGGTTTGCAGGTGGGATAGGACAATTCCTTCTGTTTTTTGCCAAAAAGGTATGAATTTAGCTTTTCAAAAACTTTTAAAATATTTAACTGCCAATTAAAATGCTGATTTCAGCTTCTTACCAGAATAATAAAACTAATTAAATGGCTTAATAATTATCCCTCCACTGAGATCCATGAGCCGTTTGGAAATATTTAAAAAATTGCCTTTCCTGCCAACTCTCATCTAAGTTCTATGGTTGCAAAGTCAACCGAGTTGAGTTGTGGGAGTGGGGTGCAGAAAATGCAGTTAGGCTTGAAGGCCAGGTCCTTGTGAAAATGTCCTTTTCTTGCCATTGCTGAGAACTTAATTGGATATTACCACCAATAGGATATTAATGGTAGAAATGCACCCAACTGTGGCAAGAAATAAATAAACCAATTTTATTGCAACGGAGAAATTATCATTAAGTTACTTAGGAAATGAACCCCATTACTTTGTGCTTGCTAACAGCCGTGGGATGAGTTAGTTCAAAACTTTTCCTACTCTTCTCAGATGATCAGAGCAGTATGCGTTGGACTGAATTCACAAAGCATACCTTTCAAATGTTAGTATTTCCTATTTCTATGTTGTTTTACAGCTGTTTCATGTCTTCTTAGGCATAAATCTCTTCATATTTAATAATGGGATTGCTTAACTTTCTCCATGGCTCCCTGTCACTCGTTCAAGGGGCATAATGTAATTTCCACTTATCTATACCACAGTCTGGTATGTCCTGTAGGAATCTTGCAGCAAAATAGATCTAATTTTGCTTCTGATCTAAACTGAATGTGCTTGGCAAGTTCCAATTTTTGCTGATCTATCCCTGTGTTGGTGAACCTATGGAATACATGCCATAAGCGGCACACAGAACCATCCCATGCGGGATGCACGGCTTTGTTGGCTCCTCTTCTGTGTTCCTGTGCACACAGATGCGCTGGTCACCTGCCTTTGTGTGCTCAGGAGCACCAAAACCCAGAAGAACAGCATTCCATTGTACATGTGCGCGCTGGCACTCAAACCTTCGGGTTTCTTCTGGACAGGAAACCGGAAGTTCAGGTGCCATCACACGCATGCGCGATGGAACGCTGCTTTTCTGGGTTTCGGTGCTTGAACGCGCGTGAAAGCCACTGAGCTGCATGGTCCAGGCAGGATGGTTTTGTGTGCCATTTCCGACATGCAGGTTGGCACACGGTGATGTGAAAGGTTAGCCATCACTGATCTATCCCCTCAGCTAGAGGAACCCTTCCTTTTTTTTCCCCCCCCTTCCTTTTCTGGGGGACTCCTATAGGAAGGTAGAATTTAAGAGCCATGCCCATTTTGAAAAAAAAACAAAAACAAAGTGGAATAAAACAAGGGCTGCACCACCGGTTTTGGCTTACGCACCACAACGGGACTTCAGAGATAGCAACCTTAAGCCCCAAATGAACAATATAGCCATATTTTGTGAGACCCTTGGTCTAATTTGCAAACAAGCCATTCAAATTGCTACCAAGAATGAAGTACCCCTTCCCCAGCAGCCCTGTGTAAAAAGAAAGGGAAAGAAAGATAAAGAATAATGCTGTGGATTGGTTGCCTATTTGATCTTTTCTCCAACTCATCAGTCAATTGGGAGCCACCTATCATGTCTGAAAAACAGTAGGACCTGAATGCTAGTCTCTTTGGGGAAAACAAAAGTATCCCCTCTGTTTTACTTAGAGGACAGGTCTCTCTTTGAAGGATTTAAGCCAGATTTAAAGAAAATATGGGAAGCAGAAAAGAATGTTTGCAGTTCAGGTTTGAACAATGCAGTCCTTAGTAATTTCTGAACTTGGTTGTTTGCTTGCAGAAGTTTTATTACTCAACTAGGTAACATCATCAGTGCCAAGCAATCATCTGCAGGCAAACAACTAAGCTCAGAGAGCAGCAAGACTCCACAAGTATAAGAAAGTCTCAAGGTCTTTTTGCCATGGCCAATCAACCATTAGGATACTAAAGCATTAGGAAAAGACACCAACATCTCCTGGCCTCAGTTCTTTTCACAATGACAAAAATTAGCCAGTTTGGTCTAATAGTTAAGATACCAGTCTAGAAACCAGAAGACTGTGAGTTTTAGTCCTAACTTGGACATGAATACCTGCTGGGTGGCTTTGGGTCAGTCACTCTCACTCACCCCAACTCATCTTACAGGGATGTTGTTGTAGGAGAAAATAGGAGGATAAAGGAGTAGTAGATTTGTTTGTCACCTTGAGTTATTTATAAAAATAATAAAGTCACAATAAAAAAAAATCCTTAAAAAAACCCCAGATTTTAATTTTATACATTATTATTCCTTTACTTCCTTTTGTACACAGATTTCTATGTCACCTACTCCATAGACTGAATAAATCTTACTCTACATTGCTTAAAAGTGACAGATATGCACCTATCAATTAGCATACAAAATAATGCAAATTGCTTCTCTCTTTTTTCTTCTTTTTTGTGATGTGTTTCTTGACGTGATACGTGTATAATGCCATTTTCTCCCCAGCCATATTTGTTTGGCAAATCTAAACATTGCAGAGTAAATTTTGGCATCACATTAAGTGACTTTCAGTAATGGGCTGGTATTATTTATTCTATAATCCTAAAGAAATCTCTTGAGTAGCTTTCCTACTGAATCCAAGCCTGAATACACAGTGCTCAGAAGGCATTCTTCACCCTAATTACCAATATTAATGTTTTTTCAATATTTTCCTAACTTTAGAGAAGGAAAGTGGGAAAAAAGGAACTTATTATCATTTCTTTATATAAACCTATCATGAACACAAAGCCAGGCTTCTGCCAAAAATTACAGCTGAGATTACCTTTGATGTTAAATAATAGGCAGAACAATTTGTCTTCTTCTGATGTCGCTAAGATCAGCAATTTATCATCTACCATCAAACCTCCATATCAGTGATTGTGGCCTATGACAACTATTGTAGTCAAATGTGGGAAACCAAATTCATGATCCCTCAGTAATACTAATATAGGTCATTATGTTTCAAAAAGCAAGAATGGGGTGAGAACAAGATTATCTGAGGTTTGGAACATAAAATATATTAACTGCATGTCTAATATGCTCAGAATGCATTTATATTCTGTCCTACCTGGAAAAAGAAATTATGAATAGGAGACAATGAAATTATTTCTGCCATGTGCTCCTCTAGTGGCTCTCCAGAAATAGTCAGTGATATATATTTTCTAAAGTGCTTAAGAACATGTCACAGAATTGTTTATAATGATAAATCTGTAAGAATAACAATAATCTTTTTCCAATCTTCCCAACTCCACATTATTAACTGTGGATAATATTGCTATCATCAACAACACATCTATTTTTCACAGAACAGCTATGGTGAAAATTCCAGCAAACATTACATGCTCTGCCTTGCTACCACAATTTGTGAAATGCTGAAATGATCCAGATTTGTCAAAAACATCACAGGGATAATAAAAGTTACAGTGATATATTTTATAGGATCATTATCTGGTGGACTGACTGCATCTTCACCGTGCAAAAAAAGAAAAGAGACAAAAAGGATTTTTATTTTATTCCTGATAGTCTTCATGTGATTGAGTTAATCATTAGTGCTTTTTATCAGCTTCAGGCAATATTAAATATAGCAGAAAATATTGGGTGTTGTAGGAAGGCGACATTAAGGAAACCACAATGATAAAAGGGGGTCAACACCCCTTTTTATATATGTGGTTAGATTAAAACTTCCACTAAAAAAAGTGTTATTTCCAGTATTGCACTCTGCTAAGAAATAGCAGGAGAGGAAACAGGGCACATACAATTTATAGCGAAATGAAAATGATAGGTAATTTTACACTGACTGCAGACTATCCCCCATTGGACTCAAGTATGAAGCTTGGATTTTAAAAAATCTGAAGGGCAGTCAAAAGATAAAAAGGTCATTGTGATTGAGCCGAGAGATATGCTTTGTTAATCATATTTTTTAAAAATGTTACTTCAGGAAAAGTAAAGAAGAAACCTGAACATTAATTTAATCTATAAAATTGCTGGGTATTTGGGCATGATAAGTAGACTTCTGGAGAAAACTTTGGCTAATCAGCTTTATTATTACTTGGTCATATTCTAATTAAATCAAAATTGTGTTTTCCCAGCTAATGGGCCAAACATGATCAAGTCAAGAATTTATTTATTTTTTGCTTCTTCCATAGTGACATCATCCTTCCAAGATATCTTCTTTTGCTTTCTATTGGCTAAATCCAGTCAAACAAGTGGTCCAGCCATTTTTACTTCTATTTCTATTTCTGTAACTACACTCTATTAAGACAGCTTTTCAGATTCTCATTTAACCAGCTACACCATTTTGACAAGCCTGCATTCTTAGCCGATCAAAATGAATATCCCAGAATCTCAATTTTCTGTTTTTCCTTCACAAGTTTGTCAGAAAAAGGTGATTCATAAAAATATTTCATTTGAGGAAAACCTGATGCTCCCAGTGAGATACGATCAAGACTCCTGGTTTGTTTGTTTTTTCTAGATAGGGCTGTAACTTATTCCTATTCCAAAAGATTACATTCCTCACCCCTAACCCTTTATTATGACTAAACAGAATAAAATATAAAGTTTTTCAAGGAATATGCTATAAAGCAAAGGCAAGTGATTAACAGTGAAGTCTCAGCCAATGTAGTACAGGAAAACGAATGGCCGAGATTTGTGATACTACAGGTAGTAGAGAAATTCCTTGGTGAACCCATCTATCTCTGCTTTCTAGCTCTTTTCTAAAACACTCAGAAGAAACTTTTTGAGGGGAAAAATAATCTTTGAATCCTATCTTTTACCTGCAGGGGAAATTTTTATCTCCAGTTGGGAGCCTAACCCACAGTTCCATTCTGCCCGCAATGTATTTTCCTACTAAATTAACAGGCATAATTAGTTAATAATCCATTAATTATAACTAATCTTAATTAACAATTATTCATTAATTATAATTAAGAATTAATTCATTAAGAATAATACAAGGAAGAATATAAATCAGGTAGAAAGGGAGGAAGGAATGAACAGTAGAAAATAATGTATCTGTATTTTCTTTTTGGGGGGATTCCTTTTTAATTTTCAACAATGATGTTGCCCATCCCCTATTTTTATTTTTACAAAAAAAAAAGTCTATCTAAAGCAAATTCTGCTCCATATTCTTAATGAAACTAGACAGACCAAAAGGCTATTAACACCAGAGTCACAGAGCTTACACTGATTTAAGAAGTTAATTTACTTTCCATTTTATCTTTTTCTTTGTATTTTGAATAGAATTACTAATTTCCATCTAGCTAAAATGATTAGAATCTTCCTGTATTTCCCTAAGGAGTAATATGAATACTTTGATCCTATGTGTTTTTATGTCTGTCAACAAAGACTAGTTTAATGGATGAAATGGCAATATGTGGCTTCAATTCACCCAAATATACTTTTGGTCTTTAAGGATTAATTAGTGATCATACTGTATATTAAGAGATTATCCATGAATCAAGTTCTTGCCTCTAACTAGTAATATTAAGGTCAAGAATTAATACTACATTCTTTAATGCTTTATTTGCAACTTCAGATAAGTACGTATTGTTTTTAGTCAGCGACTAACATCCTAAATATTAATTTGATCAAAGCTTTGTGAGAACAGCTGATTAGCAGTATCACTGTACTGTAATGATTCGATTTTCTACTTCCTGCATCCTAAAGTCACTAGAAGTGAAACATGCAGAGTGAGACGTGCATAAGTGCACCTGCGTGCCTATCGTCCCTGTCCTAATACTCCTTTTTACTTCTCTTTTCATGTATCCAAATCATGTTTATACTTTTACCTGTTATCTTATATATGTGTGACAAAATAAATAAATTCTTGCTTATTCTGTCCAGAAGGAAATCATTTTTGCTGCTATGCAAAATCTTTTTTGGGTTTTTCTTAGACTTGGCATCATTAGGAAACCCAGAACAGTATTACAATTGTTTTCCGACAAATCTCTAAGATTTGTAAGAGTAGTCATATCTGAGTTCATTAAGTACAGATCTCATGTATTTACTTGGAAGCAAGCCACCCTGAAATGATTCAGACTTACTTCCAAAAGATGATAGCTGGATATCTCCTGCAGAGATTTTGTTAATCTCACCAAGATCAAATGAAAGTTGCTAGTCTAGACATTGTAACGTACAGGAAAAAACATAACAGTGTCAAGAAAAATAAAGGTCAACAAATATTTGAACTGGACTTGGAATTGCTAAGTACCAAGGACAACCTCCAAATTCTTTGTTTGACAAAATAGTTAAGGCTGCAAAATGTATACCTTACTTGGGCTCAAAATATTCCCACTACTTTCAGAGGGAAGGATTTCAAAGCAAACAGGCAAAAGATAGTATTACAAATGTAAGAATATAACAGCATCTTGTTGAATTCTATAGCCTACTTACAGTTCTTTTCTCATATTAATCTGACTTGATTAAAGCTATAATATTAATTTCATTGTTACAGTGACAATTTAAGATATGAAGAATGTATATAAAGAAAGGTATGGTTCCTGTTTCCAGCCAGGAAGTCATCTTTTAGTTCATATTTCTAAATCAATAGTTCCTCACCTGGAAAGTACCAGCATGGTCTTCTTCTTTGTCACCTTCTTTGCCTTCTTTCAAAGCAATCAATGTGAATCCACGAAAATAGGCTGGTGTAGCTGCAGATAGTGTTACTGCAAGAGAGAAGGAAGAAAAACACCGCATTTGAAATCCATAAAGTTTTTTCCTTAAAAAAAAAAAAATCTTGGCTACTGATCATTCCAGAATTTGGTGCCTTCAAACATGGAGTCTTCAACGGATTCTTCCAAAATTGAAAAAGGAAGCCGTGCCAGCAGAGAATATGGTAGTTTCAGGGGTGGGCTTCAAAAATTTCAGGAACGGGTTCTCTGCCCAGTTGCTGGGTGGGCTTGGCCATGGTGGGTGTGGCCTAGTCGGCCACCTTCACCACTGTGGGCATTTTCACCTTCCCCAGGCCCTGGAGGCTTTCCTTGAGCCTCTGGGAGGCCAAAAACTGCCTTCCCTGGGCTCCAGAGGCCCTCTGGAGGCCAGAAATGGGCTCATTTCCAGCCTTCCAGAATTTTTGGGAGGCCCATTTTCCCCCTCCCTGAGCCTCCGTGTGGGCCCTGCATTTACTTCACATCCAAAATGACCCACATGAAGACTCCTGGGAGGAGAGGGATGGGGTGGGAGGGGCAGGTGGGGTAGGGTGGAAGGGGCCAGCCAGGGGTGGGATTTGGAGGTTCTCCAAATCGGCCATAATGTGCGAACCTGTAGCAACCCACCCTGGGTAGTTTTAGTCTAGTAGATGATGTTATGATGAACTCTTTGCAAATACTCTGGTCCTGGAAATGTTTCATGTTTTCTCTTTTTTTATAAACTGAAAGAAGAAGAATAGTAGTATGTTTGGCAGAAAGCAAGTCTCATCTTTTAAAGGGAATATCAAATATAAATTGAACATATTCCTGCTTTCCCAACTGGATTTCCCTTCAAAGATGCTTCCCTAATTCTCCTAAGTAAATTTGATGAGATGCAAGGAAGGACTAGACATTGTTTAATTAATAGTACTACTTCTGATAAAAGAGATATTTGAGTGCACCCCTTTTCATGTAAAGACGTTTCATATGCCACATGTTACCAAGATTGCTTCCATCGATATATTTTGAAACTTGTCTAACATTCTTCCTGGTTATTCTCTAGTGGAAAATATACCGAAGTAGGGAGTGAACAGAAATATGGTGAACATTTAAGCTTTCTTATGAGAGAGCTCAGCCTGTTATCCCCAAAATCAATGCCAAGAAACAGAAGGCATTAGCAGGGCTTCAGATTTGATCTCAAAAAGTTGTCCTGGAGCCCATGGAATAAAGGAAGAAAGCAGCGTCTGTCTCTGCAACAGCGATAATGATGATAGGTGCTACAGTCTATACTCCAGTGGTGGGTTTCAAACATTTTTTACTACCGGTTCTGTGGGTGTGGCTTGGTGGGCGTGGCAGGGGAAGGATACGGTAAAATCTCCATTTCCTCCCAATCAGCTGGGACTTGAGAGGCAGAGAATAGATGGGGGCGGGGCCAGTCAGAATTTTTACTACCGGTTCTCCAAACTACTAAAAATTTCTGCTACCGGTTCTCCAGAACTGGTCAGAACCTGCTGAAACCCACCTCTGCTACACTCCATGGTACTTTTGGGAGACTAAAGCTAAATAAAGGAGACAGAATGTTCGTAGAAAGATTGAGAAAAGTTTCAATGAGAATCCAATGTCACTTTTCCCATTTTAGCCTAGGTACCCAGAGGTAAGCCCCATTAAGTTCAATAGAAGTATTTCCCAGGAAAAAGAGCATAAAACTATAATCTCAGTAGCATTCTCTGCCACATACTTTACCACTCAGTGCTTATTGAAAGTAAACATTCTCTTAATTGCCTTGTACTTCCTGCTGCGAGCAGTTCTGGCAGCTGAAGAAATAGGCTGCCACCTTCAAGCACTTATGCTGAATTAAAATTAGTCTACATGAATCACCTAACCAAATATGAATAAAGATATCACAGAATACAAAAGTGAAATGCATTTTGTTAGAATTAACTTCTGATTTTAGTTAGGAAAAAGCACCAACATTTCACTTGCACCATTACCATTTTCTCAAAGAATTCTCAGTTCACATCACACTGTGACAAAATGTGGCTTGTTTGGTTTTGGCTTAGCATGTTCTACAAATCTATCAAATTCTCCCTAATATATTGGATAAAAACTATTGAATCTGTAATTTTAAAAGAACCATGATTTACACATTCACCTATAGCCAAATAAGGAAATTGAACCTGAATGTATTCAAGTCTAATCCAACATTAGAACTATTACACCTCAAAGACCCAACCACAATAGCTCTAACCCACTCAATGACAATCCGAGGTGCTAAAGTTCACAAACTTATCTTTTCCTTCTTTAAGACTTTACAATATTGTCCGAAGTACAAGAAATTTCATATATTAATAATAGTCAAGGACTCCTGTTTGAAGGTTAAAAATTCTGCTTTGCTTAGCATTGCACTAATTTGGGAATCAACTGTCCTGGGAATGCAGCATCAGATATGTCCTAGATCAGGGGTCTCCAACTTTAGCAACTTTAAGACTTGTGGACTCCAACTCCTAGAATTCCTCAGCCAGCTTGGCTGGCTGAGGAATTCTGGAAGTTGAAGTCCACAAGCCTTAGCTGACAAGGTTGGAGACCCCTGTCCTAGATCACGGTATCAAATTCACTGCATCACTATGCTGTCATGTGATGTTTCATGATGTTTTCCCCATTCACGGAGCTGGGGTTGGTGTGGCCTGAGTGTGATGCATCTGGTCTGCAGGCCGTCAGTTTGACACCCCTGTCCTAGATGGCTAGGTTGCACATGTGTTGATGAAAAGCTTGAAAGAGAATGGATTTTCCTAGCTCTAATATAGGTGGTATCACTACAATCAGAAGCAATCTGTTGTGCATTTTCATTGCCACGCTTGCTGCTATAGCAATAAATTGTTGCAGAATGGAGCCTTCCCTCCCTCCCGCCCTTCCTTCCTTCCTTGACTAATATGACTGTCCACCCTATATACAATAATACTGGGCAGTTCACAGAAAGATCAATAAAAAATAAAAAATAAAAAACTGCACTACGCTGCACTGCACTATGTGTGCATATATGTATAGTTTAGCACTGTAGTATGCTGTATGAACAATTGTAAAATGTTGTAATTTACTGGATCAACTTCAAATTTATATATTCAACAAATGATGATGATGATGCCTTGTTAGGAGAATTCTACCCCTTAGTAATTTGCCAACTCCGATAAATGTTTCAGAAAACACTTTTTCAAAAAATATGAATATTTTTTGTCCCTGCAGCATAATTCTAGTTTAAAGCTTATTCAATATTTTCCCTATTGTTGTTTTTTGTGCTTTTTTTAAATAAAGGATTTTATATAGGTATGAATGAAACATTTATAATTGTCTATATGGCATGTCCAAAGACAATGTTGCTAATCTCTAAAACTATTCAATGTAATACACCTGCAATTTTCACAAATGACAATGACATGAATACAGGAACTTCCATCTAAGGATACAAGGTTCTTTCTGCCTGTGAAAGATGTTTAATCCAGCAAGCAATTACTATCAATTGAATGAAGATAACATTTGCTCCTCTAATTCAGGGGTGAAACGCTCCCGGTTCGGACTGGATCAAGCAATCCATTAGTGATGGGGGCAGGTAGTTTGGAGAACCGGTAGCAAAAATCCCTCCTGCCCCCCGCCCCCTGCCCATGCCCACCAATCGCCCAGTCCCCACTTGCCTACTTGGCAGCTTGCTGCTTCTTTTGGGCTCGCTCGCTTTTCCTGCCTTGCTTCGGCTGCTGCAATCAATTTCATCAGCTAGCAACTCAATCTGCCTGCCTTCAATCCATCTCATTGGTGAGCAACTCAATCTGCCTGCCTTGTTCCTTCAATTGGGTAAGTAACTGGGGGTTTTTTTTGGGTGGGGGAGCTTTAAAAAATAATTAATTGGGGTTTTTTTTAAAGGAGTTTTATTTTGTTTTTAGATATAGAAATTTAAAGTTAAGGAAGTTTTAAATTTAGCTGCTTTTATCTAAAAATATAAATAAAATAAAATAATAAAATAATTTCTGAGATTTGGTGTGTTTCTGTAGTGTTTCACTCTAACTACACAAACACATAAATCTCACAAAGCTGTATGTGGTATTTTATGTGTGTGAGTCAGTTGTGTTGTGTTGTGTGTATACAAAGTGTGAAAGCTGGTTTTTGAGCTTTTTGTGGCTGTGTGAGGTTCCTGCTTGCTGCAGGGACCATTTGGGTGAGGTGCAGCTGCTTTTACATTTGTGTGAGTCAATTGTATTGTGTTGTGTGTGTGTAAAGTGTGAAAGTTGGTTTTTGGTACCTCTTATTGTTTTGTGTACTTTGTTTATTATTTTTATTATTTATTATTATTGGCCACACCCACCCAGTCACCTGACCACCAAGCCACACCCACCAATTAAGCCACATCCAAAGAACCAGTAGGGAAAATTTTTAGATTTCACCCCTACTCTAACTGCATCTTTTTTTAGCTTCCATGGTACCTGAAATTCTGGCTATCACAACTAAGAAGACCCTTCCTTGGATAATTATCTGTCCCCAGATGCTGTCCACTAGTAATACTTCAAGCACAAATGTTCCAAAAATCTCAAGCGATCCTTCACTTATTAATATGACTGACTAAGCGAAAGCAACAGATGATTTGCAGATTATCTCATTGTTAAGATAGGCCTTTGAAAGTGGATCTTTTAAAAAATGTTCATAGGATGGATACTTGTTCACATATCCAGTAAATGAAACCCCTCTATATGAATTATTCAAATAAATAGAGCTGATCAGCTGGGGAGAGGACAACTTTCAAATCTTAGCTCTAAACTTTATTTTCAACCAATCTAAAACTATCTAATATGGGGTCCTTGGTGCTCTCTGACCTAGTGTTATGTCCTCCTCGCCTCCGTCCGAATGATGGCTTAATTAGCCGACTCTTATCAGCTCTGGCAGCAAAACAGCCAGCGTCTGCCAAGAGCCCTCGTTGGCTGCCAAGACACTGGTGAATCACAACCTTCAGCTCTAGTCAATCCGTGGATTTGCCTGATACAAAGAGACACACCAGCTCTTGCTGCCTTTTATATCCTGTGGGGTGTGGCTCCATGACTCAGCACTTCCTAGGCCTGCCCCTCCCCTGCTTCTGTTGTTCTCTTCTCTCCTGCCTATGAAACTTGGGATTGAGCCAAGCCTGATTGCTGTCAGCTGGGTCTGCAGGCGTGGCCTGGGGGGGAGAAGAGTCAGGAGAAGGAGGCCTTGTTATCTCTTTCACTTGGCCTGCTTCTGGCTCCTGGAGCTGATCCAGGGAGGCCGGTGCTTCCAAGGTAAGTCCTGATGGGCCTTCCCCCTCACTGTCCAAGTCACTTTCTGGCAGCAGGCCCGGCTCCAAGGCACTTTCTGGCAGCAGGCCCGGCTCCAAGGCACTTTCGGGCATGGGGCCAGGTTTGGGGTGGGAGCCACAATACTTAGGTTGTTTTCTTGCATACATTTCATTACCAAACTAGGTAACATCATCAGTGTGTCTGCAAGAAAACAACCAATCTCTGCAAGAAAACAACCAAGCTCAAAGAGTATCAAGAACCTCACAGTTCAACCTTGAACTAAAAATATTTATATTCTATCCATGTAATATGTCCTGGGAAAAGCCACTGAACAAAAATGTATTTAATATTTGCTGAACTGCACTACCCTCAGCGCCATTCTTTCTAAATACAAAAAATAATAGTGATGTCTGAAAGTTTAGATGTGTAAATATAAACAATAGTAACATTAAGAATTAGATAATGAAAAATTAAAAAAAATTGAACCAAAGTACAAATAGGATTTTAATGTTATACCATTAGGTTAATATTTTCCACTCCCACCACTTCTTGTATAAATCCGGTTTTACTTATAAGAAATACACAGATTTTTTTTCTTACAGATGAAAGCGATAGCATCACAGCAAAAAAAAAAAGAACACTTTTCTTTCAGACTACGGAGCTACAAACCATCAATTAAACAGAGTAAGACAAAATGTTAAGAGTGCATTTCAGAAGGGAATAGAGCTCTGCCCCCTGTATTTTTATAGTTTCACTGATCTGTGAACCTTTGTACTTTTGGTCAATAGAAACCCAAATGCCACATCAAATTGTTACAAGAGTGGGCTGACAAGAGAATTTTTAAAAAAAAGCTTTTGACATAGAATGGGCAGCATTTTCCAATGCTAATGATGGCATAAAGCTATTTCTTTAAAGAAGACAAGAGATTTATAATGGTACGTACTGGGTGTTCCAACATTCTGCTGGAAAATCACTCAGAATGTGTATTCCAGCCTAATTTTAATAAAAAAAATTATTTAGCATGATTGTTTCTACTTGCAAGAATCATGTTATCTGACTTTGTTCTGATGTTGTTTTTTTGTTTATGAATAAAAGCAATTCTAAGTATTCATGAGTGATATGACTTATTTCCCATCCCAGATATGTTACCATCTTGCTGAAGGCATAGTTACCCAGATTTATTAGATTACTTGAGTCTAGTGTTATTAGAACCCTTCTCACTCCTTCCTGTTATAAAGGAAAATCTGAATATATGGATATTAAAGGTCAAAATCCAGTCACAGCATTTTACTATCAAAATGTCTCTGCATTTTACAGTAATAATATATTCTTTGTAAAAATCTGATTTATAGTTATGAAATAGAATGTAGTTAGAACTTAATCTTTCCATTCCCATAATATGTAATAAGGCTGAAACTTCGTATAACACATCCTTTCCCTCTATTCCAGTATAACTGTGAAGAAAGTAAGTCTTCTTTTGCTTCTTCCAGTAGAAAGTCAGTGGAAAGTTTCATACTAATTATTTCAACAACTTAGACTGTAAGCCTAACTAAAAATAAATGAATCATGTGCTAGTTGGAGCATGTCAAGAAAAAGAAATGAATGAATTATTGCTGTTCATGTGACTTGATCAACTAATCTCACCTGACATGCTGGGTTCCTGTGAACACTTGATTAAATCTAAATGATACTGACATTTGCTAATTCCCACTTTCTGTGTCTTTTCCTTTAGCAGCAACTATTAAATTCATTAGAATTCCTGATTTGAAATTTCCAATTATCCTAAAGGTGATTTTTTTCCGGACTGTCCAGTTGCCTTTTGGGGAAAAAAAACCACCTTTGGAAGAACCATTACTTGGATATCCGAGAATCTCCATAGACATTCCAATAAAATTCTACCCAGTATAATTAACAGATTGTTGAGGATTGAGATTGTCTGATTGATTGTCTATCTGATATAGAACTTAAGTCATTCTGGGAAATTTTAGTATCTCAGATAAATAATATTTCTTTGCTAAATTCTTCATGGTCCTTCATGGTATATTCTCCATGGTCCTCTCATATCTTAATATTACTGAAGACTACATTGGCTCATTGACAAGGTAACATTGTCTTAAGTAATCATATGTCTGTGGTACTTATTTATTTAGTTTTTTATTAATTGAAAGGCAAAACCAAACAAGTAAAAAAATATTTGCCACATTTTCGCAGAAATCCAGTCTGATTCCTTTCATTCTTCATGGTAAAGTTAGTTCTCCTGTGGCTTTTTTGAAAACTAGAATTGGGCCAGTTCATATCATTTGCAACCATTTCCTCTGTACTTCTTTCTAATAGTTTACATTTATTTAAATCAAAAGCATCAGATAAATGGATAATATTTGATAAAATCTGGCCTGCCAAACAGTGTGAGTTGTACTAGATTTGGCCATAGGAGAATAGAATAGAATAGAATAGAATAGAATAGAATAGAATAGAATAGAATAGAATCTTTTATTGGCCAAGTGTGATTGGACACACAAGGAATTTGTTTTGGTGTATATGCTCGCAGTGTACATAAAAGAAAAGATACCTTCATCAAGGTACAACACTTACAAGTTATTTACAAAGTAACTGCTATTAGAAACTTTTGTTCCTGGTTAACTCCACAGTAGCATCAAATTCGTAAAGTTTGGAAACAGGATGATAGGGAGAAAATATTAGGATAAGCGGCAATCTTACCAACATGATTTCTCTCACTATTTTAACGTAAAACAATCAAAACAACCTAACATCAGTATACAGTATCTACTCATGTAAGTCTTCTAAGTAGGTATTTGTTCTACCGTCTTTATAAGTAGCTTTCCTGTTAACATATGACTAATGACTTTTGCAACTACTTTGTACTGAAAATTGAGTCAGTTCAAGCCTTAATTCCAATTCTGTGTATTTTAATGTTCCTGAATTAAGTAGTTCCGGTTGCAAATTTCACCATACCTGAAATTTTCTTCTCTCCAGTTATAGGGAAGGTGGTAGCCAAAATAATCACTGAAGCTGTTTACAATGTCAGTCCTTCTTATCTTTTTTCTTCTTCATTCATCTTTCTTTCTTTCTTTCTTTCTTGTCTTCTTTTTAAAGATTGATGAACTGGCCCCTCATCACTGCTTCTTTTCCTGAGTCTTGGAAACTTGCCTATTTATGTTCTTTGTTGAAAAAAGTCATCCTTGATTTTTCTATTTGTCCTAACTTCTAATGTCTATTCTTTTCCTTTCTAGCTAAGATTTTTGAGAGAATAGTCCTCTCTCAATTCCCCTTTCACCTCATACTAATTAATCTTAGGTACTCACTTCAGTTAGGTTTTTGTATAGGATACCCTACAGAATCTTTTTTGGCACATGTTGCTAATTATTTTATTGGTGATATATTGTCAGTACTGGCACTAGTAGACTTATTTACTGAATCACATTTGACATTATATATTTAAGTTCCCTTGGTATTGTTGTGCAGTATTTCAGGTTTTTGATCTGATCTTTTTACCAGATATTCTGAGTTTTGTGGAACATCTTCCAATCTTTTCTATTAGCAGTAGGGGTTCCTCACGGTTCAGTGTTGGGCACCTTAGTATTTTATTTATACATGCTTCCAACAGGCTTCTTGATTTTCAGTTTACCAGTTTAATTATCATATCTATGTTGCTTCTAGATTCATTTGTCTATCCCTGGTTTTTTTCCCTTTGGTTTTCAAGGCTGCCAACTGTGGATCTCACCAGGCATGAAGAACTTGGGAGTCTAAATTAACACTGATCTTTTTTTTAAAAAAAAACACCTGTTAAAGTTGTAGTTTTTGTTAAGTTCGGGAAGTAACGAAGCTGGAGACCAGGGTAGTGACAACAGCTCTTTAATATAGGGTGAACCCAACAACCTGGCTGGGGAAAAACCTCTCCTTATATACTGTTTAACCGGCGGCTTCAACCAATCAGCAACGTGCTTGTTTCCCGCCAAAACATTTAAAGGTACATAACACTCCTCCCCTCCCAGAAAACACTTTACCTATTATTTACCTATTATTTACATGTTATTTTTCGACGTAGTCACGCAAATAACCTGGGCGTCTCCTGATTCTTTCGGACCTGCGCGGTTCAGTCTTTGGGAGTGGGTTGAGCTGGTCGGAGGGGCTGTTTGCTCCTCCCAGCTCTTTTGCTAGGCCATCCGGCCCTGGATTACTTGCAGACTCTGTTTCTAGGCCCTCCGGCCTTGGATTACTTGCAGAGTCGTCCCTGCTGTTTCCAAAGGGAACCTGATGGCGTCGCTGGACCTCCTGGGATTCAGCTAAGTCTTGCGCCTCTCCCGGATTACGGTCAGCTGTGGGTTCAAATAACGATTGATCATTATCTGTCTCATTTAGCTCTGGTTGTACGGCTATTCGTTTTCTTATCTGATCTATGTGGCGCCTCCATACTCGGTTGTCTTTTAACTCAACTAAGTATGATTTTGGACCGGTTGCTTTTATGATTTGCCCTGCTAGCCAACTTGGGCCGTCCCCATAGTTGCGGGCCCACACTCGGTCGCCTATGCCCATTTCTCTAGTTTTTTCCAGTTCCCCCTTGTAACCCTCTGGTGTGTAATGGGGATTTAAACGGTCCAGTGGGCACCGGAGCTTCCGTCCCATCAATAATTCGGCTGGGCTTCTGCCTGTAGCAGTGCTGGGGGTTCTGTGCTGAATAGCCAGAAAGAAGTCTATCTTTGTTTGCCAGTCGCCTGGCTTGAGTCTGGACAATGCCTCCTTAGCGCTCCGGACGGAACGCCTGCAAGGCCATTCGGCGCGGGGTGGAAAGGCGCAGAGAGGGCATGCGGATGCCCTCCTCTGCCAAGTATTCCTCAAACTGGGTTGCCGTGGTGCGGGCGTTGTCGGATACTAGCGTGTCAGGCAACCCGTGGGTTGCGAATAGGTGCCGCAGGGCTGCGATTACTGCCTCGGCTGTCATGGATCTCATGAGAATGATTTCCAACCATTTAGAGAAAGCGTCGACTACCACTAGGAAGGTTTGGCCGTGGAAAGGGCCAGCAAAATCAATGTGGATTCTGACCAGGGCCCTTGGGGTTTTCCCATTCCCTGACTGGGGCCGTTGGGGGTAGAGGTCTGGACTCTTGGCAAGCCTGGCATTTTCCTACCCTCTCAGCAATTTCTGAGTCCATGAGTGGCCACCAAACATAACTTCTTGCTAGCCCCTTCATCCTTACGATCCCTGGGTGACCCTCGTGGAGGAGGTCCAATACCTTTCCCTCAATTTCTCCGGGATCACCACTCGATCGCCCCATAGCAGGCACCCCTTGAGCCGAGAGTTCCCACGTTTTTACAAATTCCTTAAACGCCGCCCGGCAGCGGGCCACCCTCTTGTACCCAACCGACTACAGTCCTCAAAGTAATGTCCGGTATGATGCCGAGCCACCTCCTTAGATGTGACTGGGCCAGAGTCCAAAGAGTCAATTAGCAGGATGGGCGTCCCGGGTGGGGTCTTGATCGCCCTGGTAGTGGGCATCTGCTTAAAGCGTCCGCATGCCCCACTTCTTTTCCCGGTCGATGCTGCAGCTTGTAGGAATAAGCGGCTAAAAAGATAGTCCATCGGGTCAATCGTGGCAAAAGTGCCACAGGCGTTGGGCGGTCGCCAGCCAGTATTCCTAACAACGGTCTATGGTCAGTAACAATTTCAAAGTCTCTACCAAAGACGTATTCGTGAAACTTTTTTACCCCTGACACAATTGCTAGCGCTTCCTTATCCAGCTGGCTGTAGTTCCTCTCTGTGGAGGACATCGTTCTGGAGTAGAAGGCTATAGGGGCTTCTGTGCCGTTTGGAAGTCTGTGGCTGAGCACAGCCCCCACCCCGTAAGGGGAGGCATCGCAAACCAGTACTAATGGCAATGAGCTATGATACTGAATCAGTAGGCTATCGCTGGAGAGTAGGTTTTTTACTGCTTCGAAAGCCCTAGCTTCCGACTTTCCCCAAGACCAAACAGTATTTTTTCCCAGAAGCTTATGCAGCGGCTCAGCAACGGTCGCTTTGTTTTTTAAAAAGACCGCGTAAAAATTCACTAGCCCCAGGAATGCCTGTAGCTCTGTTTTGTTTGTGGGCGCTGGGGCCTTTCTGATTGCCTTGACCTTGCTCTCAGTGGGGTGAATTCCTTTCTTGTCTATTCGGTAGCCCAAGAACTCGACGGATTCTACCCCTATCTGGCATTTGTTCACTTTAACCTTTAGTCCGGCTGACCGGAAAATGCCCAGAACTTTTCTCAAACGCTCCCCCAATTCCTCTAAATTTTCGGCTGATATCAATACATCATCGAAGTAGGGGACTACCCCTGGGAGCCCTTGCAGAAGTCGTTCCATTAGATTTTGGAACAGCCCCTGTGCCACACTCACCCCAAATTGTAATCGGGTACACTTGAAAGCACCTCTATGAGTCACAATCGTTTGGGCTTCGGCTGTGTTGGCGTCTACGGGCAGTTGTTGATAGGCTTGAGCCAAGTCTAACTTTGCAAAGACTTGCCCTTGCCCCAACGAGTGCAGCAAGTGTTGCACCACGGGAACCGGGTAAGCGCTTTTCTGTAAGGCTTTGTTTAATGTCGCCTTGTAGTCAGCGCAGATTCTAATTGACCCATCTGGTTTGACTGGGGTGACGATTGGTGTCTCCCACTTTGCATGATCGACTGGCACCAGTATCCCCTGACTGATGAGCTTGTCTATCTCCCTGTCAATCTTGGGTTTAAGGGCAAAAGGGACCCTCCTTGCCTTTAACCTAATGGGGGCTACCTGGGGGTCTAAGTTGAAGGAAATAGGGGTCCCCTTGTACTTGCCCAGGCAGTCCTTGAAGACATCTTCGAACTCGTTCATGAGTATGTCTTTTAGGTTACAGTCACTTCTGTAGATGCCAGTCACTCCCATGCCCAATGCACGGAACCAGTCTAGTCCCAACAAACTAGGCAGGGTCCCTTCGACGATCGTGATGGGCAGGGTCTTCTTGTGTGGTCCGTACTCGACTCGGACAGAGGTGGTCCCTCGAACAGGGATGCGATTCCCTTGGTAGTCGTGGACTCGTAGCCGTTGTGTTTGCAGGTGGCGCTTTGCGACTGACGGCAACGCTTTCGCCAAAGTGTCCCAGGACATGATGGTGATCGCTGACCCGGTGTCCACTTCTAGTCGGCACGGCACTCCTTCTATTTTTGGCTTGGTGAAGATCTTCTTCTCCACCCGGGTTGTGGCGCGGCCTATTATCACCGTCATTTGATTCGAGTTCGCGCCCTTTTTGTTTGAGCCAATCGCGGGTCGCCTTGCCGATCCCGCGCTCTGATTGGCCGATTTGAATTTTCGGCGGGAAGGTTGGGGAGCTCGACAGACTTGAGCTAGGTGCCCCTTCTTCTCGCACCGCCGACATGTAGCGTCCTTGAACTTGCAGTGTTGGCGCTGGTGTTGACCTCCGCAACTTCCGCATTCGTCCCGGTCTTCTTTGCCGCGTTTCTCGGTTCGGCAAACCCCTTCCTCATCCTCACCGTCGGATTCGGTCTGGATCTCTTCTTGGTGCACCGGGGTTGATTTTGTGCTCGCCTTCGGTGTGAGTGGCTGTTGCAGGGTCTCCGCCGCTTGGGTGGACATTTCATGCGCTCTGGCTTCGTCCAGGGCGTTTGCCAGCGTTAGATTGCTTTTCGATAGCAGTCGCCTCCGCAAACGCATGTCTCTGACCCCACGGATGAGTTGCTCCAGCAGCGCCTCGTCTAGGTCTCGGTACCCACAGTCTTTGGAGGCTTTCCGCAGGGCGGCCATGTAGCGGCCGATGGTTCCGCCCCCTCGCTGTGGGCGCTCCCCAAATTCAAAACGCCGCACGTATTTGGACGGCGTTGGTGCGAAATGGTTTTTTAGCAGGGTTTGCAGAGTTTGCCACGATACCAATTGTACCGGCGTTGGCTCTGCCAGGGCTTCCGCGATGTCGATGACCTCGGGACCGCAGTGGCTCAAGAAGTATGCCCTTTTGCGGTTGTCTGGAACTCCTTGCAGTTCGTTTGCTTCTAGAAAGCTTTCGAAACGGGTCATGTACGTTCCCCATTTCTCTCTGGCTGGGTCAAACGGCGCGGGCGGAGTGTAACTGGCCATCTCCGCGTTTCTGCCCTGTGTTTGCTGGGTTCGGTTCTTCCGTGCTTCAGCTCGGTTCTGGTGCTCCTTAGCCTCGAGATCCCACCTTCGTCGCCAGTGTTAAGTTCGGGAAGTAACGAGGCTGGAGACCAGGGTAGTGACAACAGCTCTTTAATATAGGGTGAACCCAGCAACCTGGCTGGGGAAAAACCTCTCCTTATATACTGTTTAACCGGCGGCTTCAACCAATCAGCAACGTGCTTGTTTCCCGCCAAAACATTTAAAGGTACATAACAGTTTTCATTTAATGAATGTTCATAAAATACCTCAATTCCACATTATACAGATGACTAAGAGGTGGTACATTCTTTGGTCTCACATGAATTATTGTACCAATCTGTTTCTTGGATCACCTCATTTAACCCCTTAATTTGTATCTGGAATACTGGTACTCATAATACTCTGGACCTTTCTTATTTTGCTCCCATATTTTTTTTATCACCAGTATAATCAGTGGTTTGAATATTCATGCCAGCATAAATTGCTGATGCTGATACATCATGCCCTGTATATGGTCATATCAGTTATTTTTTTTAAAAAAAATATGCTGGTGGTTCAGGAACTTATGTATTTGACCCAACTACTAGGTCAAGTTTAATACTTTTTCCTCTGATGGAAGATTTTCCTAACTTTGCTCCAGTTCTGTAAAGCTGTCTTTCCCTCCTCCCATAATTAAACTTGGAGTCTGACTTCTTAACATATAGAAAAGCACTAAGCCTACTTCTTTTTCTTGAGCCCCTGTGAAAGCAAGTTTACTGTAGAAGTTAATATGTTTTAAAATTTGATATTAAAAGTAACATGTAAAAATCCATTAATTTGAATGTACAAATGTTTTACTTTATTATACCAACAATTATATCAACATCTGTATTGTGCTTAGTTACAAGTCCATGTTAAATAGATATGTTGCTGCTGCTACTACCAGTACTACATTTATTAAGTGACTCAGTTCAACTGCTGTGCAAATACAGCCACTAAATTCAGTAGGAGCTCCCTAAAATCTCCTCTTAATCAAGCAGCTAAATATTTTAGATTTGGCCAGAGTAAAACTAATTTTGCTAAACTTTGGCCATTTGGGCTAATTATTTATTGGTTTTATACAGCCAGCCATCTTAAATATGTATTGTTGGATGGGTGACAATAACCCACAAACATTTTATCTCTACTTCTACCTCTACCACTACCTCTATCTATCTATCTATCTATCTATCTATCTATCTATCTATCTATCTATCTATCTATCTATCTATCTATCTATCTATCTATCTATCTATCTATCTATCTATCTATCTCCATTTTTATCTACATATATCTTTGAACATAAAGTTAAAAATAATTATAATACAGTAACTGAGGCACCACAACAATCTCACAACTTAGCTACACTTATATGGGGCTCAATGACCCAGTCCAGTGTCTGGGGGAGACCAGATCTTGTGAAGGACTAGAGCCCTCTGAATCTCAGGGGGGAAGCTGTTCCATAGAGCAGGTACTATGACAGTTAACATTAGGTTTAAGAGCCACTAAAAGCAAGAAGAAACCTGCAATGATTAGTTCATTGTCTAGGTCAGAAAGATGCATTTGTAGCATCATCCACTGAGGGATGGCTGTATGTATTCTTCAGAGAGAAGAAGGAATGGAGTATACTTTCCAATTAGTTGTACTAGTTGATATTGTAGAAAATAATCCCACAAATGCAGACAAACAAGTTTGCCAAAATGGGATGTCTCACATATCTTACCATCACGTAGAGAATACTAAGCTGCAATAAAGCAAGTCTTATATATCTCCCCAGCTATCCATGCTGATGTTTGCTGTGCTTAATAACCCTTCTGTTTTCCCAGTCTAAGGTAGATTTATCAAGCCTGCAGGGAGAAGCAACTATCTTTTTCCATTTGGTTTTGCTCATTTTCTCATAAGCTCATATAGTTGGGGATGGAGGTGGAAAAGAACAGCCATAGTGGCTTCATTCCCACTTAGCTTCTCTGCAATTTCAATGTCATCTTGGTACAGAAAACTGATTAATTAACCCCATGGTCAACAATCCCCTTGATACAGCTAACTGAGGGGACTTTTTTTAACCCTATGAAAACTGACTCTGTTAGGGATAAAGCTTACCTGTCCAGGGTCTGACTAATTTCATTCTGGAATCCACTCATCCCACTGACCAATCAAGCCAGTCACAAGGGCAATAGCTTAGAATTATATCCAACCGATTGTAGGGGGAAATCTATTTCTCTTCTCCTGTTACATCCTGTCTGCAATGACCAGGGATTTCCTAATTCGGGATATGAGAAGTAATATGAGATCACCCAAAATTTAGAAGACAGGAACAAAAGCAGAAGCAAGCTACTTCCTACTCCCAACTTCCTTTCTCTAATTCTGTTATAATTCTCTTTTCCTTCTGAGATCCTGTATCTCAAACCTGAGATAAATCAAAATGAACTGTATTATCCCCATCTAGCCATCATCCAGAATTCTGCAGCTCATATTTACTAAATCTATCTATTATGGGTTCTTTCTGTAGAACCACAGCTCTGTAGAACAATTCTTCTACTGTGCAACCCTGCACTACTGATCACTTAGATCAGTGATAGCCATCGCATGCTGGGGGTAGGGCAGGGGGGTCACGTGCACGCATGCCCACACCCATAATTCTATGTGCCCCACCCCTGCACATGCGTGTGTGACACACACACACCCCACTCCCCCCCATTCCTGGCACTCAATGGCCCAGTATGTCCCACCAGAAGCTGGCAAATGGGCCATTTCTGATATCCAGAGGACCTCCAGGGGGGTGAGGAAGGCCGTATTTACCCTCCCCAGATTCTTTGACAGGCACTGGAGGCTGGGGACAGCAAAAAACAGGCCTTCCAGTCCCACCGGAAATTGGCAAATGGGCTGTTTTTGGCCTCCAGAGGACCTCCAGGGGGGTAGGGAAGACCATTTTTGCCCTCCCCAGACTCCTAGAGAGGCTCTGCAGCCAGATGAGAGAGCAAAACAGGTCTTCCCCACCACCCCCTGATGCACGACCTTAGATGAACCAAGAAAGATATTCCCACTGTGGAAGGGACTAATTACAAGCCATGCTTTTCAATGGAGTTGACATTCCTCCTGCCATGTGCATAGGAAGGATCCATAATACTATATCCACATTTGCTGTCGGAGTAGATTTTACAAGGTTCCATTTGATACTGTCAGGCTGAACATACAATAAGAGAAAGTTTGGACAAAATCCCAAATCTTATAGAAAGAATCAAGATAAAATATAATTGATTCTTCTTTTTTCTTCCATTGTAGTACTCCTTCTCCTCACTTCAAAATATCAGAACTCCCACAATATCCTGCCATATACTGTTACTAATATCTTACTCTTGGCCTTTCTTTAAAAAAAACAAAACCAGCCCTATGATAAAGAACAACAGTGGGAATCACATTGAAGAAATAGAAACAATTTGCATTATTGTATATAAATAGATGGGGAGCCGTGGCTCAGTGGATAAGACGGTGAGCTTGTCGATCAAAAGGTTGGCAGTTCAGCGGTTCAAATCTCGAGTGCCGCGTAATGGGGTGAGCTCCCATTGCTTGTCCCAGCTTCTGCCAACCTAGCAGTTCAAAAGCATGTAAAAAATGCAAGAAGGAAAATAGGGACCACCTTTGGTGGGAAGGTAACAGCGTTCCATGTGCCTTTGGCATTGAGTCATGCCGCCCACATGACCACAGAGACATCTTCGGACAGCGCTGGCTCTTCGGCTTTGAAACAGAGATGAGCACCACCCCCTAGAGTCGGGAACGACTGGAACATATGTGTGAGGGGAACCTTTGCCTTTATATAAATAGATATTATATAAAGCTACTGTATACATTTGAAGGTGCTTTTGCTCAATCTGCATTCACATCTTTATAGTTTTATTTGCAGTACAATTATAAACTATTGTGAAGAGTGTTATATTTTAGCCAGAGCAATATGAGGACACCTACACTCATGATGCCAGCAAGGTTAGCCAAAAAGAGCCAACATTCACTTATGCTAGTTCTCAAGGGAGAATTGAGAAATGGTATAGGTCAGTGATGGTGAACCTTTTTGGCACCGAGTGCCCAAACCAGAACGCACATGCACTGGAACACTGGAAACCTGAAGACCAGCTGGCCAGTGCATATGCGCACGCCGGTCACCTGGTCTTTGGGTTTCCAGCACGCACGAAGACCAACTGGCTGGCGCACACACATATGTTGGAAACCCAAAGACCAGGTGGCTGGCACACATACGCACTGGCCAGTTGGTCTTTGGGTTTCTGGTCCTCCTGCGCGTGCGAAGACCAGATGGCCAGTGTGTGTGTGCGCACCAGAAAGCAGAAGATCAGCTGGAGACGGTGCACATGCCCACAGAGAGGGCTCTGCATGCCACCTCTGGTGTGCCATAGGTTCGCCATCACAGTTATAGGTGCTTTGCCTGAAGAGGCAAGAGGAAAATGAAGACCAGCTACAATAACATAATCACATACATGTTTATGCCAGCAAAATGTATTTGGTGAAGCTCATCTGTAGATAGGATTGCAGCCTCAAATTAACTTTATTTGAAGGGATGTCTCCCAAATTATTGGGTTCACCTTCATGTATTGCCAGTGGTGTTTCCTACCTTACATTCTATTTGCAAGGTGAGAGAATGTGCTGTTGTTATTATTTACTGAAAGATGCCTCTTGTCACATTGTAACCTTCCTCATTTTTTTTATGACAGCTTCTCTTTGGATTTAATGGAAGTCAAGGACACTAGATCCAGTGGAGAGACTATTGCATAATAAAAGACAGGACACCAAGATACTTCCATCCACCTAGGGCCGGTGAATGGCGCAGGCTGGTAAGGCCTGTTATTAAGAACAGCCTGTTATTAAGAACACAAAGCCTGCAATTACTGCAGGTTCGAGCCCGGCCCAAGGTTGACTCAGCCTTCCATCCTTTATAAGGTAGGTAAAATGAGGACCCAGATTGTTGGGGGGGCAATAAGTTGACTTTGTAAAAAATATACAAATAGAATGAGACTATTGCCTTATACACTGTAAGCCGCCCTGAGTCTTCGGAGAAGGGCGGGGTATAAATGTAAAAAAAAAAACAAAAAACCTATGCCTTAAAGTTAAGTACTGTACAGTCCTTCCCAAGCCAGTTGTAGATTGTAATGTTTACCCTTCCTGGCCAATTCTGGCTCATCAAGAAAGGCAAGGTTGGGGGGGGGGGTGCATGTGTGTATCTCCATAGATGGATAAGCAGTGCACTTTATCTCTCTTTTTCCACTATTGGGGATCAAAATCAAAATATTTGTGGCATAGAAATTAAAGGCAAAATTTAACTCAATGGTTCTAGAAAGTTCTTCTTGTACCCTATGACTATCATTGTGTTGTACCTTAGAATTCTTGATAAACATATCTTGTATTTTTATGTAAACTGAGAGCATATGCACCAAGACAAATTCCTTGTGTGTCCAATCATACTTGGCCAATAAAAAATTCTATTCTATTCTATTCTATTCTATTCTATTCTATTCTATTCTATTCTATTCTATTCTATTCTACTGTTTATCTGGAAGCTAGGTTCCCTCTCTCAATCCTTTCTGAAAAGTTTCTCTGTATGTACTCTCCAAAACCCCAAGATTTAGAATACGGTAATTTCTGGAGCACTGAGAGGGGTGGAAAGAGGAAGGGGAAAGTCTGCAATATTCCAAGGATCTCCTACAAAATGATCTTTCTTTTTTATTGTAAAAAGAAAGTAACCACCAACATTTTTCTTAGGGAAAAAAAAGTTTTTGAAAATCTTTGGCTCTATATCCTTCTAGAATCTTGAGAAATGCAATGTGGTAAGTTGCTAACAATTTCCTTTGGCTGGCTCTTTCAAACTAAAATTCTTTTGGAAAAAGAAAATTACTCTTAAACTTGGATAAGTAAATTTAGATGTGTAAGAGTGGGGTGGAGAAGAGTCTCGTTAATTTTAAACAGAGAAGGAGCCTATCTTCATCCACACCATTATTTTTCCATTCTCTACCACAGACTACCACACAATACTGAATAATATTAGATGATAGTATGGTAGTTTCTTTCACTGCTACAAAATAATCTTGGTGGATTAAACTGACCACCATTGATTATTAAAGGTTCCGGAATGCTTCCTGACATTGTGAACTCTGGGTATGAGCATGTGTTCATCTGTACCAATGTCTTTGAAGGCTGACAGCCTTAAAGTTCCTTCTGACCTTTGGAAAAGGGTCCATGAATGGATTTATCTAATAAGACACCATTGGTGAATGCAAAGTGTTTTATGCCATACTTCTGTTGATTGGGCTTCTTTCTTTTCACCTCAATCCAAAATTTTGTTCTAAGTGGACACAGCTGTTCGACAAAACATTCTCTCCATTTTCAATGCAGATCAAAGGCCTTCTTATAGGCCTTTCTTCACGAAATTGTGTACCACCTACAGTTATCAGGTACACAAAATTGTGTGCCACCTACAGTTACCAGGTACACAAAATTGTGTACCACCTGGTAACTGAAAAAACAACAACAGCAACCCAGCACAGGGTTGAAGTTGAATGAGTTGTGCTAATGGTCTGTTTGGCAAATGAAAGTGGATCTATATCTATACCTATGGATAGACTCAACATCTTGTTGATTCACTTGAGAATGGATTACATCTTTCTTATCCCAAAACAAGTGATTGTCAGCTAAGCTAAGCAGCAGCACTATAAGCAGAGAACCTCTTCATTCCTGTTCTTTCTGTTTGAAGAAGAGCTTCAGGCTCCAAATCATGATTTATTTTTCTTAAAAGCCCACAGAATGACAAAAACACCTGGGCTACTTCTTGGCATCAGGATTTTCCCATGTCCTCAGCCTCTGCTGCCTATATTTCACATTTCCCATCTTATTCTAAAGAACATTTCCTTGCTTCCTGATAATTTATAAGCTGTGTAACCTCAGTTTGCCCTTAATTTAATCAGCTGTTCTTGTTGCATTCTTTGCATTTTGATAAGACAATTTATGGGAGAATCATATTAAAAAAAAAGTAGTACAGGGAGAAAATCTGTTTCCATACAGTATTTAGCGTGATGTCATTCCATATTGCATGAGAGATACTTGTTAAATTCTTGTGACAGTTAATAAAAATAAAACAAAGTGACAATATTAAGCTGCTATAAGAAACAAAGTTGCACTGAATAATATTTTTCTCATTCTTGTTCCATCTGGCTAAGTTTTAGGAGATTTTTGGAAGGATTTTAGCTTTGAATGCCATAAGTTATGTTTGCTAAAATTTTGATACCACATTGTTTAAAATGCCAGCAGTTACAACCACAACCTCTAACAGTTAGTGAACATGTAAAAAGTCTTTGATTGCATTTTGTTGGAAAAAAATTTTCTCCAACTTTGTTTTAGGAGTTTGACAGATGTTTTCCTCCCATCCCACAACTTTTCAGATAAACCAAATCTTCATATTTACAGCTTAACAGCTGCAAAAAAAAAAACTCTAAAAGGCAGGAATCAAGTTGAGATATAGCAAAAAAAAGAGTTGTATATTTAGAGTTGTACGAAGAGAATATTAAGTTTTTCCCTATGTTTTGCTTCAACTACTTTTATTCAGCATTTTCCCACCAACCAAAAGATAGTGCTCTAATCACAAATGGTTTGTTGTTGATAGGAATCTGCTTTTATAAGAATAAGAGAGAGCAATTCAGGTCTTAATTTAGTTTAGTTTAATATGTCTCATAGGAGATGGATACATTATTTTGGTTGCTGTTTAA
Source organism: Ahaetulla prasina (assembly GCF_028640845.1). NCBI lineage: Eukaryota > Metazoa > Chordata > Lepidosauria > Squamata > Colubridae > Ahaetulla > Ahaetulla prasina. Next base: position 276,449,068 of record NC_080539.1, read on the forward strand.
CTAAGCTATAGGTTACAAAACAGTAGGAAATGTAGTGCCCAAAAAATTATTTCTACCATCAGCGCATTCTAAAGGAAGAAGTGATGACTTTAGGTTTAGGACTTGCTAATTCTTCCAAAGAAAGGTTTAAAAGATCTAAAGAAATTAAATGTTGGATCAGAGATGTTAAATCTGCTTATCACAGAATAAATCTGCTATGCTGGCTGAACAAAAGTGATTTTCTCCATTGTTTCATAATGGAGAATCCCTTATTCTCCCACTTAGAGTTATTTAGACTGTTCTTAAGACTCCCACCCTGAGGAAGGGACAAGTCCTACTTTTTTTCTTAAACCCTTTATTCCATTTCCTGAATCTCGGAAGGAATGGATGTTGGGATGGGGGGGTGGGAGGGAGAGGAGAAGATTTAATTTCTATATTTTCCTGTAAGACTGTCATTGCATGCTCCTGAGCACAAACAGAGCGCCCTGTCTTCATGCTAAATAGCCACCCCCAGCGATTTCTAAACAATAAACAGGCTTGACCCCTTTTACGAAGGGAAGAGGAGGGAGGGTGAAAAAGGAACCAGACTTTAAAGCAGAAAAAGGCCAAAAAAATAAATAAATAAATAAAAACAACCTGACGGTGGCTTCCAACAGCCTTCTTGACCAGTGTGCAAACTTTTCCTATTCCTCTATTATTTCACAGCGAGACAGTTGCAAACCGAGGAGGGAATCTCCCTGGCCAAGTGTGAAATAAGGTACGGCTGACAGAGAAGCGCGCAAGGGGCGATTAAGGTAAAAAAATAATACTGGCGCAGGTAGCAGAGGAGCTGGCTTCCCTTAAACCATGAAAGGCAAGGGGGCAGAAGGAGATGACTAGTAGTAGCCACGACCTCGGGAAGAATTAGAAAGAAAGAAAGAAAGAACAAGTGTTCTGGATTCTGCGACCCAAAGAGAGCGGGGGGAACAATCCCGAGAAACCTGACTTGTTCCCCCGGCGTTTACTCTTCCCCACGATCCGGCTCTGGGATCTTCCCCAAAAAGCGCCCAAGGTGGACTTACCCCGGTAACTGTTCCCGGGCTTGTAGAATTCCGGATCGCCTTCCACGCGGAGGCTAAATTCATTATACCCTTCCCTCCTCGTGCCTTGGGCTCGCAGGATCCGGCTGCAGTAGCCTTCGGATTTCGAGGCTCTCTCTAAGGTTTCGTCCGCCAACGAAGCCAATGTCACCAGAGGGAAAGTCCAGGCGAGCAACTGCAGGGCTCGGAAAGCAGGCGAAGAACGCCGGCGACGTCCCATCCTGCGGGCGCCTCCAACAACTTCGCAAAAATAAAAGCAAGGGAACGGCAGGGCTGAGCTGCGGCTGTCGAAATCACAAGGCGGACAGGTTGAAAGAGACGGCTGGGGAAAAGCTGCCCGCCCCCCTCCCAGCCGCCTTTCCTTTCCTTTCCTTTCCTTCCCTGCCTCCGGAGAAAGCGAAGCAAGCCACAAAAACTAACCCAACGCAGCCTTTAATCAGTTGCAGCTCAAGGAGGCTTTCGCCTCTCCTTCGCTTCTCTTCTCCTCCCCACCACCTCCCAAGCCTGGGGAGAGCGCGCGGAAAGGCTAAGGGATCCTTCTTTTTACACGGCTTTCTTCTGCTCGATCGGAAGGATCCGCTTAGCCTTTGCCAAAGGCAAAAGACGGGAGGAGGAAAGCGAGAGAGAGACGGGCTGATCTTGCCCAGCTGCGAAGTGAAGTGCGGTTTTGTTTCGCAGACCTTGTCATTAGCTGGTGTTTACTTAAGTCCGGCTCAGTTCGCGGGGGTCGGCGAAATAGCAGAGCTGGGTGGTTTGGTTGCGGGGTACGGCGCTGTCGTCTCCAAGACGTGAGCTTGTGTGTGTGTGTGTGGTGTGTGTTTGTGTGTCTGTGCGGGCGCTTGGATCGAACGGCAGAGCCTCGGAATTAATCACCTACATTCCTGCCTTAGTCTATAGAAACTCTGGAGAAAAGAGCGAGCAGAAGGAATGTTCTTATTGACCGCGCTCGTTCTCCCGGCCACCAGACACTGCAAACATTTGTTGCCGCCGATTTCTCGGAGCACATTGACCCCGAGAGAGTCACCCTCCGTGACATTAACCCTCCCTTCACCACCACCACCCGCCCAGTTTCTAGGATCTGGCTGGCGTAAAGTTTCTGAAGAGCAAACTTTAATCGCCTCGAGAAGAAACGGTAGGGGGAAAATTCACACCGAGAGGGTGTGCGCTAGTCTCTGCACGCTACGCGTTCACATGGAAGTCAATTCCATTGAAGGATGAAGAAGGCTTGCTGCAAATACACTTGGGACTAACATAAATTGGAACTTTAAGCTCCGATCGCTGTGCCGTGACCTAGTCCCCAAGCGGGGGTTCCCTAGCCCACTCCAATGAAGCCCCTCTGGAACTGAACAATCACTTTCATAGTCTCCCCTGGAAGAAAATACGCAGATATTCACAAAAGAGCATTCATCAATAGTTTCTAAAAAAGAAGCACAACCCAGCATTCCTGCACAGGAAGAAAAGTATTCCAGACTTCCCTAGAGGAAAAAAAAAAAGGCGAATATTGGTGATAGGAGATTCAGTTTTTAAGGGAGTAGAAACTATAGTCTGCAGACCAGTCAGTCAGTCTAGGGAGGTATAGTCTCCCTGGAACAAAAATCAAAGATGTAACTCAGTACCTTACTAAAGTAACCAACCCCCTGAATTACTACCCCTTTCTACTCCTACAAGTGGGGACTAATGACACAACAATGAATCTGAAAACAATAACAAGAGATTAAAAACAGCTAGGGAAGAAATTTAAAGAATTAGGAGCACAAGTGGTGTTTTCATCTACACTTGCAACAAAAGGGGGAACAACATTCAATGGGGGAGCAAAGGATTTTAGAAATGAAACTTCTAAATTTCTCTTAACTTTGGCTTAAAAACAGGTGTCATTGGCTTCCTAGACCATGGTTTGCACTACCTAGATGAAGGACTACTGGCAAGGGATGGAGTTCATCTCACAACCTTTAGAACCTAATTCCAAGCCAAACCACTAGATAACCAATCACATAAGGAGGAAGGGAGTAAAGAGAAAAAAGAAATAAAAGAAGAAAAACATAAGGAAGTAGAGAGTGATGGAAAGGATGGAAATCCCAGTTACAAAGAAGGAACATACCCAAGACCAGTAAAGGTCTCAAATACCTATACACCAACCCTCAAAATTTAGGGAACAAACAGGGTGAACTTGAAGAATTACTACATGAAGGCAGATATGATATAGTTGCCATTACTAAAACTTGGCAGGATAAAACTCATGACTGGAATGTACTGATAGAAGAATACAAACTTCAAAACAAACAGACCTAGCCAAAGAGGAGGTGGAGTTGCATTATATATAAAAGATCACTATAGAAATACACAGAACCAAGGATGAAAACCTCTTATAATCCATGAATCAATATAAAAGGGGGGGGATGACATTGCTATAGATGTATTTTACAGGCCATCCAACCAAGCAGAAGAAATAGATGAACTCTTTGCTAATCAATTAACAAATATAGAAAACATACCACAACAGTAATGGGAGATTTTAACTACCCTGATATCAACTGGGAGACAAATTCTGCAGAAAGTGGGAGATTGAACAGATTCCTAACCAATTTAGCTGACAACTTTGTTATCCAAAAGGTAGAGGAGGGAACTAAAAGAAAAACTATACTGGACCTAATTCTTACTAATAGAGAAGAAGTGATAGAGGGAGTTGAAATTGCTAGAAACTTGGGCAAGAGTGACCCAGTCATACTGGAATTCAATATAATGCAAGCACAAGCAATAGAATATAATCCAACCAGTTTCTTAAACTTTAAAAGAGCTGATCTTAATAAACTCGGACTCTAAGAAAAATCCCATATATAAAAATCCTAAAGGGCAAACCAACTCAAGAAGCATTACTAAAACACTAAAAAAATATTATCATAAAAGCCCAGTCCAACACAATACCACTGAAAAAGGAAAACAAGAAATCCAAGAAGAAACAGCATGTTTGCACAAAAATCTCACTGATAAACTGAAAGACAAAAAGAATAAGTACAAAAAATGGAAAGAGGGACACATAACTAAAGCAGAATATCAGCAAATAGTCCAAATCTGCAAAGAAGTCAGGAAAACAAAGGCTCTGAATGAACAAAGACTTGCAAAAAAGTCAAAGGTAATAAAAAAAGTTTCTTTCAACATACAAATAACAAGAAAAAGTGAAGGAAACAGTCAGTCCACTAAAGAGAGAAGATGGCAAGGAAGTAGAGAGAAAGCACAGCTGCTGAGTGCTTAACTCATTCTTTGCATCAGTCTTCACACAAAAAGAAACTATAGCCCAACCTACCAAAAATATAACTGCAAAAGACAACTAGCAATAGAAACTAAAATAAGCAAGAAAATGGTAAGAGAATACCTGTCTGACCTTGATAAACATAAATCACTGGGACCTGATGGATTACATTCCAGAGTTCTGAAGGAGCTGGCAGATGTTACCTCAGAACCATTGTATCATATCTTTAAAAAATCTTGGAGCACCAGGGAACTACCAGAGGATTGGAAAATAGCTGATGTGGTTCCCATCTTCAAAAAAAAAAAGGGGGGGTGGGGGGGGGGGAACTGACCCAGGAAACTATAGACCAATCAGCCTAACATTTTTTGGGAAGATACTGGAAAAAATAATCAAAAAACCAGATCTGTGAACATCTAGAAAACAAAGTTATAACTAGTAGCCAGCACGGGTTTATTAAAAACATATCATGCCAAACCAAACTTATTTCATTCTTTGACAAAGTGACTAAATTAGTAGACAAGCAAAATGCTCCAGACATATTATACTTAGATTTCAGTAAGGCATTCAACAAAGTAGACCACAACCTACTTCTTGGTAAGCTAGAAAAATGTGGGATAGAAAACCTCACCACCAGATGGATGTGTAACTGGCTGACAAACCATACTCAATGAGTAGTCCTTAATGGTACTACATCTACATGGAGGGAAGTAAGCAGTAGCGTACCACAAGTTTCCATCTTAGATCCAGTACTTTTCAATATCTTCATACATTACTTAGATGAGGGAATAGAAGGGGAACTCATCAAATTTGCAGATGACATTAAACTGGCAGGAATAGCCAACACCCCAGAAGACAACCTGAGGAACCAAAACGATCTTGACAGACTTGAACAATGGGCCCTATCCAACAAAATAAAATTTAATGTGGAGAAAATCAAGGTTTTACACCTGGGCAGGAAAAACCAAAGGTACAACTACAGATTAGGCAAAACCTGTCTCAAAAGCAGTAACTGTGAGAGGAAACTTGGAGTCCTAGTAGATGATAACTTGAATATGAGCCAGCAGTGTGCAGCAACCACCAAAAATGCTAATACAATCCTGGGTTATATAAAGAATCAAAATCACTTGAGGTATTAGTACCTCTTTATAAAGCCTTAGGAAGACCACTCCTGGTATATTTCATCCAGTTTTGGTCACCAGATTACAAAAAAGATGTTGAGACTTTGGAAAAAGTGCAAAAAAGAACAACTAAGATGATTAAACATCTGGAGACTAAAACATATGAAGAACCATTGTGGGATTTGGGCTTGGCTAGTCTAGAGAAAAGAAAGACTAAGGGGGGATATAAGAGCAGTATTCCAGTATCTGAGAGGCTGCCACAAAGAGGAGGGAGTCAATTTATTTTCAAAAGCAACAGAGGGCCGTACAAGAAACAATGGATGGAAACTAATCAAGGAAGCAACCTGGAATTAAGGACAAACTTCCTAATAGTGAGGACAATTAACCAGTGGAACAGCTTGTCTTCAGAAGTTGTGGATGCTTCATCACTGGAGGTTTTTAAGGAGCAACGAGACAGTCGCTTGTCTGAGATGGTATAGGATTTGCTGCTTCAGCAGAGCTCTGGGCTAGAAGATGTCCAAGGTCCCTTCCAGCTCTATTCTGATTCTGAAAGAACTATACCAAGCCTGAAGAATTGGGGTGAAGAAATGAGGTCAGAGTGATTTTGTCTGTGTAGATAGTGAGCTGTATTAGAATAAGATCTGGTAAAGTGTATCCCCCAGTTTCTTCTGACACAAAATGCACATGGTGTGATTGTTTGTGACAAGAGGCTGGATTGTGAACAGGGAATGATAAAAATAGCACACCTGGATGAAACACAGGTGAGCAGAAACATAGAACAGGATCATGCACAAAGCACATTAAAAATTGGAGTTTTGATCATGTTGTCATGGCTGCCTTTTTTTTTTTTTACACTACCTTGTGGACACCCTTGCACAAACCAGTCCTGTTTATGTTCTTCAGCAAATAGTACAGGTAGTCCTTGACTTACAACAGTTCATTTAGTGACCGTTCAAAGTTACAATGGCATTGAAAAAAGGGAGTTATTTTACACACTTACTATCTTTGCCACATCCTCATAATGACACGATCAAAATTAAGATGCTTGGTAACTGGTTCATATTTATGATGGTTGCAGTGTCCCAGGGTCATGTGATCATCTTTTGTAACCGTCTGAACAGCAAAGTCAATGAGGAAGCCAGAGTCACTTAACAACCGTGTTACTAACTTAAAAACTGCAGTGATTCACTTAGCAACTGTGGCAAGAAACGTCATAAAATGGGGCAAAACTCACTTAACAACTTCTTGCTTAGCAACAGAAATTTTGGGCTTAATTGTGGTCGTAAGCTGACGACTACCTGTATTAAGAAGTGTTTTATTTTCAATATTGGAGAGATTATTCAGTTATTGAGACTAGCAGCCTCAGTTTAACGTTAAAAAAGAACTTTTCACCAAGTATAGAAGGATGAGGGATTTCAAATACCCCAGGGATCACATAGTTTAAAAAGAACTGCTGTTGCTGCTGCAAGACACACACACACACACACACACACACACACACACACACTTCCAATAAGCCTTTTTTAGATCAGGAGCGTGGGCAACCAGGAAGGCCGCAGAGTGATTGAGAAAAGTATATCTAAGAATGACAAGAGTAGCACATCAAAAAAGCAAGGTCAAAACCACCATTGTATCATGTTTCTGAGAATAAGATAGAAAAATAAGAATCCCTTTTGCAGGATGAACCTCTCAAGAAATCTGAGGTCACATTTGGCGATAATATTATACCGTAAACATTAGAAAAGGAGATTTGTTAAAAGGGAAAAACCGTACATAATGACCCAAAACAACATATGTGTTATAATCATACACACACACACACACACACACACAAAACTATTTGTTTGAATGCTATATTCTTTTTCTGTTCAATAAAACATGGGAGGACGAAAAGTAATCACAAAAAAAAAATCCCTCCCTCCAACCCACCCAGCCCCACACACAAAAAATATAAAAAGAACCTTTGAAATATTAAAAACCAGTCTCTTAATTGCTAACCATAAGTCACTTCTATTCATAATTAGGATGATGACGGTTTTCAAGAAACAAGCGGGGCCTTTCAATAAAATGCGTTTATGACAGAACAGTAGGGGTTTTGTATATAGCAGTATATTTCTCATACCGTGTCAACTGGGGGCAGGGGTGTTAGTTAACCTGAATCAGCTAAAGAGGGAGAAAAAAGCAACAGAATGACAATAGTTTTCAAACTATAACTCCATGAATTCTGGGGTTCCTTAATAAGATCAGAAAAACCTTCTGCCATTGTAGCTGAAGCCACATACACTGGTTCTGTTGTCTTTAAGTGTGGCAATTCACCGCATGCTGTTCTTTCAGCAGCAAAGAATAGTAATTGGGCAAAAGGATTTGCTGGAATTTCCCCCTCTGTTCAGTTATTAATGGCCCTGACTGCCTCACAGTTTGGGCCTGCTAAATCAACCAGCCTGCTTAGATTGATTGAGACAAGACCGAGATGGCTCAGACTTGCTGGTGAAACTGAATCATGGTTTTTAGAAGTTAGTGATCAAACCTTGATAGGCTGGGCTTCCTGAAGCCTCACGGAGCTTACCTGTCAGAAAAGGAAAGACAGGTCTGACAGGCTGGTGCGGTCAAGTTTCTTAATTTTCCTCCTTTAGATCCCCAAGAAGTGTGTGCATGAATAAACATCAGGGTATCCGGGAGAGATGAAAAAGAAACCCATTGTGGATGTCTTTAACACTGAAAATACAGTCGTCCTGTCGGCTAAAAGCAGAACCCACTGCAGCAGAATTGACAGGAATGAACAGAGTCTCTGCTGATGGTCATTCTTCTTCCCTTGAAATGTTCATCAAGCTAGCCTCTGAGACAACATTTTGTAGCAAAAAGCGCACATTAGAAACATTTTTTTAAAAAAGTTTGCTTCAGCACTCAAGGCCTCCTCAAGAATTAGTAAAAAAAGTTGCTGCCAAACCCACTGCTGTTTTCCGAATTTTCTTTTGTATTTGTGGCAACTGTTACACGGGCTTAATCTTTAGCAAACAATTATTGAGACTTTCTGTGGTTAAAGGATAAAGTTGCATTTGAATTGAACTCAACTCCTGGCAATTATGTGAACGCTTTCGTGCATTGTAGTTTTCCTCATAATAATAGAGAAGCGGTAGACTGCTGTATATATATTTCCTATATATATTTTTTTCAATTTTCCAGTTTAGCTCTCACTTTTCCAGCTGAGTTTTCCTAGCGGTCACCAGTCCACTTTTTCAAGTAATCCAACAAAGCACAGCTTTTTCCACAGCAGCCATTGAATTAAGGTTTTTTTGTCCCTGGGCAAGAGGTTCCTGCCCAGAATGAATTCATGGCTGTGGCAGTCCTGAACAGGCCTCTAATTTGATAGTTTCTATTGCTGCAAAACTTTAATAGTTTTTTCTCTTTCTGCAACCAACGTGACAGAGCATCATTGTATTCCTTTTGTTATTACTGTTTACTAAACTGATTCAAAATAAAAATTTCCTCCAAATGATAAGAGATTGCTCAGACCAAACTGAATGGGTAAGCTGTTTTTACAATAAGGTATGACTGTCTCTTCTTTTTCTTCATTCTGAGTCATGTGAAGAATGCTGATTTACAAACTTAACCTATAAAATATGCTTTAGGGAGCTATATTATGATTTCAAGAGTCAAAAATATGAAAAGTTCAGAAAGATAGGCCTTTCAGCTGGGTTAGCTGCTTCAGCATAATGATTTCTGATCAGATTCTTGAGAGAGAGAGAGAGAGAGGGAGAGAGAGGGAGAGAACCAGGGGTGAAATGCTCCCAGTTTGGACTGGATCGCCTGATATGGTAGCTGAGCTGTGTGATCACCAGAGGTTTTGGTTGTTGTTTTTTACTTTTAAAAGCATTTTTCTTCGGCCAAAAAAATGCTTTTAAAAGTTTTTTAAAAAGCCTCTGGTGATCACGCGGCTCAGCTGGGATCGTCAGAGCCCTTTAAAAGCATTTTTTCTACAACCTCTTTGGCTGAAGAGGTTGTAGAAAAAATGCTTTTAAAAGGCTCCTCTGGCGATCCTAGCTGAGTTGCCTGATCGCCAGAGGCTTTTCTTTTCTTTTAAAGGCAAAAAAATGCTTTTAAAAAAAAAGAAAAGCCTCTGGCGATCAGGCAACTCAGCTGGGATTGCCAGAGCCTTTTAAAAGCATTTCTTCTACAACCTCTTTGGCCGAACAAGTTGTAAAAAAATGCTTTTAAAAGTAAAAAAAAAAAGTTGGCCATGCCCACCCAGTCACATTACCCCACCACCACCAAGCCACGCCCACAGAACCAGTAGTAACAAATTTTACATTTCACCACTGGAGAAAACTGATCAGTCTCCTATATTAACCCTTATAAGAAATGATTGATGGGGGGTGTTATATTACCCTATGTTCCCTCCAAAGCCTTCATAAGGGACTGAGTCACAACTTGGGCTTCAGAGCAGGCTGGTCCCAGCATATCATACTGTATTAATAACAAATCTTCATCCTGTATGAGATCCTCATGGCATAACTTAATTACATTGTCGTCACTTCCAGCAGCAACCTGAGTAGAGCAACACATGGATCAATTTCAGGCTGGGTTTGTGCAGTACCTGAGCTATCTCATCACATGTATAAATTTCAATTGCACATTTAATCAGACCATATCAGCTGAAGAGCTAGTAACCAATTATACAGCCCTGGGTCATCAGTGAGTAGACAACCGAAAGTCAAAGTTTTGCCTTTTTTTTACATGAATGCCATTTTATACATCTGCCATCATTGACCCCTCCGTGGGCATCTTTTGATGCAATTATCTCCAGTCTTGGGCAGTTGGCTTCTGTTTCAAAATTTCTCCACCAGCTAAGAAACATCTAAAAAGGCAACAGTTCAAGGAAACGCCTAAAGGGGTTATGATGTCCAGTCAAGGAATGGAGGGTAAACAACTATCTGAAGGGAAGTGCATTTCCAAGGATTAATCTGTATATTGGGATTAATGCAATTAATTTCCTATTAATTAAATGAAACCTAGGATGAATAACTGCAGATGGTAACCAAATGACTCAATATGTTAACTTTCCAAAATCCCCACTGTGGAAAGCTTTAGGAAGATCATTTTTTAAAAAAAAAAGAAAATAAAAATGGCAAATATGGTTTAATTTAAGTAAGAATAAAGTGACACATACTGAGGCAAATAAATTGTATTAATTGGATGTGAAGTGCAGAAAAGGGATGTTGAAATTGTGCTGCGTAGCTCATTAGAGCCATTCAGTGTGAGGCAAAAAGAAAAGGGCACGTTTTTTATGTTAGGAAACACTGATAAATCAACTTTATCTAAAAGCAATTTTAGAAAAGAGAGTCAGTTTAGTGTAGTGGTTAAACCATGGTTAAACCATGATTTCTAGTCTTTCCTTAGTCATGAAACCTGCTGGATGATGTTGGACTGTCCCTTTCTATCAAACATAGGAAGAAGGTAGTGGAAAACCATTTCTATAAATATTCCAAGAAAACCAGGGTTTATCAAGACAGTCACCGGGAGTCAACACCAACTTGAAGATGCCAAATAAAGAAATATATAAACAATAGATTCTACTTCTCTGAAATATTGTGTGCTATTCTGGTAAATTGGTTTCAAAGCTGATACTGAGGCCATGTGTCTAGGTAGCCATGTATCTTTGAAAGCGCATATGAAATAATTAATAAGAAAGGAAAAGCAATCTTACTCTTTTTTTAGAAAGACTTGCCCTAGATGGCAAGAATGCATACTAGATGATTAAGTAGCTATCCCTCCAGGACGGCTAATACATTTTCATTTACCAGTTCAATTTTAATACCTGATTGATCCATAGTTTCTTGCTAAGACATGATGATGTGGTTGACAATGATGCTATACTGTACCTATGCTTATGGGGAAGCAAGGTAAATATATTGTAAAATCATTTTCTACCATGAACTCAGTACCAATTCTTCTATATTATGATATCTTCTGAGTCATGTTGATGAAGAAGGCTTTAGAAGAATCTTCTGTCTTGATCTATGACATCCGTTACATTGTCCATAACTAGAATTTAGGAAGTATTTTTGACACTAGCATTTTGTTCTCCCTGAGATTAATTTATTTTAGTACAAGAACTAAAACAAACTAATTAAAAATGAATTAATTTACTACACCCCATCTCATCATGCGTAGAGTAATACATAGAATATAAAATATGATCTCTTCTGAGTGGATTGGACAACTTCTGAAAAATACTGATTTTTCATAACCTAGAATAGTTACATTCAGATAAGGAGCTACTGGGAGACCAAACACTGACCATGGATAATTTGGTTATCTAGGTTTGAGTAACAAATTTCAAATTACAATTGCACAATATATACTTTGCTAAAAATGAAATCAATATGAATTCCTCTGAAGGATGCTTGAATAAGAGGATTGGTGCTTTTGTAATTATTGTTAAATGGGCTTCTTATCAGTCATCCTGCCCGCCTGTCTTCCATCCTGCTTCTGCCTTGCTCTCCCTTGTTTAAAAGCTGAATTGCCGGAAACATTCCAAGATGGGCAAAATACAGTATATCTTCTTAGAAGTGCATGTTTAACTTAGCAACTGATATAAATAAATTAACTTGCATTGCCTAGAGCCATGAATGAGTAATTTTTGTAGTAGAGACATTACAGAATACTGGCAATGTCATTAGCCATAGCCATCCTTAGGGTTTTCTATTTGTTCTACCAATTAGAGTTTGTTTTCCTAAAGTGGCTGCCTTGATACATGAGCCTAAAACACATGCAAACTAATAAATTTACCATGAATTGCTAGATTTAATAGAGAAAGACTGGTGTTTTAAAGGCCGTGGTACTGCTTTTCTCATGCCTCTATTTCATTAGGATGCAAAACATATCCTGTGCCTAACAGACAGACCGATGCTTTATAGAGAAATCACTCCTTACTTTTGGTGTGGATGCAATTATGTGGGTGTAGCTTTTTATTTGCTCTGCTTTTGTTTGTTTTTTAAATAATAGCCTGACATACAGGTGAAGCTGATTTTGGCATGACATATTTATAAGATCGTGGCACACTCATCTGCTACATTTTTAAATCAAATTGAAAGATGCTAAACTCAGAAATTCTGCTCTGCAATTGAGATTGGTTCAAGAAAGCAGAAAGACTGAATGATTGCCCTTATGCATCTATGACTAAGGAGAATATAGCAAACAGATTGCTCTTTAAGATAAATTCATACATTGTTTTACCAGCTTAGCTGAAAAAGTGAACAAGTGTATTAATATTAAATGATCATTCAGATACTGAAAAAACTTTGATGGACTGCTGACTGTCTTATCTTCCCAATGTATGTTATTGGTGTGTCTGCCATGCTTGTGATTGTACAATATTTTCATTCAACAGAACACATTTGCTTTCTGGTATGAAGCAAATGAAAAAACAAATGCACTGCTGACATTTAGACAAGTCAACATCTTTCGATCAGCTGTTTTATGCTTTTTGTAGCAGTGGGATGAATATTGGTGGAAATACCCTAATCCTTGAAGATGTTTACAATGACAAGAGGATGATGGCAAAAATCTTTACCATATTTCTATATAGTCATGAAGAAATTGAGTTCCAGGTTTTTTTCCCGTGGTTATTTAGAAAATTTCTTAGTAGGGTCTTTCAATTCTAGATGCCTTTGAATAAGACTCTTCATTAGTATTCAAGCATTTCCGGATTCCAGGTCTTTTGAAAGAGACATTGTAGTGAGTAGTGGATTCAAATAATTTAACAACTGATTCTCTGCTCTAATGACTGGTTGGGTGGGTGTGGCCTTGGCCAGGGGGTGTGACAGGCAGCACTCGGCCTCCTGCACACACACCCGGAAGCAAAAATGGGCCACGGGGGGATGCGCCTCCCTCTGTGCCACGTTTCAGGCCCAGGCCCTTCTACAGAGGAATTATTGAGTCTGTCATTTGCACCTCTATAACTGTCTGGTTCGGTTCTGCAACCCAACAAGAAAAACACAGACTTCAGAGGATAATTAGAACTGCAGAAAAAATAATTGCTACCAACTTGCCTTCCATTGAGGATGTTGTGACCCAGGTTCCTGGACCCGGACTCCTGGACTCGGATGATTCAGAAAGTGAGGGAGAAGACCTGGCCAGCCCTGCTTCTCTTGAGCCCTTTCCCTCCCTGGCACCCACTCAAAGGGAGGAGGAGGGGCCGGCACAGCCTGATTCCATGGAGCCTCCTGCTGATTTGGCAACGCCCCAAGAACAGTTTTGGAGTGATGCAAGATTACGTAGACGTGATCGCCGTGCGCAGCAGCGGAAGAGTTGGGACAAAGCCAAGTCATAATTGTCATGCAGTGACATCTGCAGAGACTATAAATAGGAGGCGGGACTTCCTGGTTTTTTGTCTTGGACAAAGTAATGAGTTGGCGCGAGCTAATGAATTGGCGCGAGCTAACTGTTTCAATGGAGGGAAGAATATATTCGTGAGTAATTCTGGCCTTATCTATAATTTCCTCGTTATCTCCAGAAACTTGGCAGGCCCGTGGGTAGACGTGGCCAGGACATGTATCTATGTAAATAAAAGGAAAAAAGGAAGGCCTCTGACGGACTCTTTGCTGGGAGTATTGGGGGAAGGGAAACAGAACAGAGGACCTGTATACTGCACGAATCAAGAAGAGGGCCGTGAAAATATTTGCAGATCCCTCGCATCCTGGACATAAACTGTTTCAACTCCTACCCTCAAAACGACGCTATAGAGCACTGCACACCAGAACAACTAGACACAAGAACAGTTTTTTCCCGAAGGCCATCACTCTGCTAAACAAATAATTCCCTCAACACTGTCAAACTATTTACTAAATCTGCACTACTATTAATCATTTCATAGTTCCCATCACCAATCTCTTTCCACTTATGACTGTATGACTATAACTTGTTGTTGGCAATCCTTATGATTTATATTGATATATTGATCATCAATTGTGTTGTAAATGTTGTAGCTTGATGAACGTATCTTTTCTTTTATGTACACTGAGAGCATATGCACCAAGACAAATTCCTTGTGTGTCCAATCACACTTGGCCAATAAAAAAAAAAAAATTATTCTAAAAAAATTCTATTCTATTCAGTAGGCCTCCCTGCAGCCTCCTGGGAGCAAAAATGGGCCACAGGGAGGGCGCCATTCCCCCACCCCCCGTTTTGGGCCTAGGAGGCCTCCCTGAGCCTCCTGGAAGCAAAAATCGGCCACGGGGGGCACACTGCTCCCCCCACCCATTTTGGGCCTAGTAGGCCTCCCTGCACTTACCTAGGAGCCAAAATGAGGCACAAGGGAAGGGGCCAGCTAGCAATTTAACTACCAGTTTGCCTGCACTGGCCCGAACCAATTGAATCCCACCACTGATTGTAGCTGTAGTGAAATTGAGAATTAGAGTGAAGACTTCTTTCCGATATTTGCTATCAAATAAATTTCAAGAGTTTTTCACTATTGAATTGATACTTCCTAGTACAGGAGTCTCCAACCTTGGTCCCTTTAAGATTTGTGAACTTCAACTCCCAGAGTTCCTCTGCCAGCTTTGCTGGCTGAGGGACTCTGGGAGTTGAAGTCCACAAGTCTTAAAGGGACCAAGGTTGGAGACCCCTGACTTAAGTCACATAAAGGTATTTGGGAGGTGTATTTGGGACTATCCAGCCTTAGTAATGAGGTCTGCATTGGAGAGGCTTCTCTTTTTAGACATTCTTCTCAGCAATTTTTCTTGGAGAACATGGAGGAATATACTGGGTTTAAGTGTTCCACAATATGACTCATCGGAAAAGTTAATTTAACACTGTGCATGATTGGGTCTATTTGAGGTTAAATTTAACCTCCCAGAGGTTATCCATCAATTAACCTTTGTTTAATTAAGATTAGGGGAACAGGGACAAAGAATGATTGCATTCAGTAATGTAGTTTTGTAGAACAGACATAGTAATAGTGTTAGAATCCTAACACATCACTCTGTGCCAGCAATACATGAGTTAAAAACCTCTAGTAATGTATGTGTTAAAAGCCATCTTATGCTCTAAATTGGCCAAACATTCTCTAGGCAAAAAATAGTGGCTTCTTCTACTCATACTTTTTATGTTTTTACTCATAGTGAAATTTGCAAATTCACTTCTGTGAAATCCTGCTGCCTCCCAATTAAAACTCAGATAACCCCATTGCTTTCAACACTGATCACAGGTGCAGCTGCTGGAAATTTTAACAAACTTCCTTCTGATACAAAAAGTAGAAGCTAATTCTTCATTCAGTTGCTTCTTACTGTAGTTAACATATTTTGGGTATAAGCACAACCAAAAGATTCCATTTTTGGATCAACAAAAATAAAAACTATCTGTGAATAAAATGTGTACAGTTCTAGTTTACCAACCTGGTCTGCTCTCTTGAGGGTTTTTGGTTCTGCTTTGTTTGGAGAACATTAGCTACATACAAGCCAATAAAATAGTTGAAATTGTTAATATAATCACTTGCAAAAGATTATTCTTTTTCAATAGCTTTCTCCAATATAGTCAGAAGCAGGGATGAAATCTAAAAATTTCCCTACCGGTTCTGTGGGCGTGGCTTAATTGGTGGGCGTGGCTTGGTGGTCAGATGGCTGAGTGGGCATGGCCAATAACAATAAATAATAAAAATAATAAACAAAGTATAAAAAAACAAGAGGTACCAAAAACCAACTTTCACACTTTACACACACACAACACAACACAACTGACACACAGACACACATACACAATACCACATACAGCTTTCTGAGAGTTTGTGTGTTTGTGTAGTTAGAGTGAAACACTACAGAAACATACCAAATCTCAGAAAGCTGCACAAATATTTTATTTTATTATTTTATTTTATTTTATTGTGGACTTCAATTCCCAGAGTTCCTCAGCCAGGAAAGCCAGACAGCATTAATCACTCAGTGGTGAAATAGATTAGCTAAGTTTAGATTAGTTCTGTCTGGTGCTGAAAGTGAAACTGGGGATTTCCGGCTGCAAGAAAAGCCATGAGGTCGATCAGTAATCAGGTAAGTGTCTTAGACTCTTTTAAAAGGAGTTTTTCTACATGTTTTCTACAAAAAACATGTTTTTTAAGGTTCTGCTGATGAGGAACTCAGGTGAGATCCCCAGAGTAGCCTTTAATTTTTTTTTTTAAGTTTAAAGGCTCTGCCGATCTCAGCTGAGGGGCGGGATCCTCAAAGGCTTTTTTTTTACTTTTAAAGGCATGCTGAGGCAAAACCTTCTTTTAAAAGTAAAAAAACCCTCTGCTGATGATACTGCCCAGCAGAGGCAGGGGGGAGGGGCCAGGGATTTTTGCTATCGGTCCTCTGAACCAGCAGCCGCCATCGCTACCGGATTGCTCGAGTCGGTCCGATCCAGGAGCATTTCACCCCTGGTCAGAAGTATTTGGAATAGGGCTGTAATAACTGGACTAAAAATATCCTGGCATCTGAATCTTGTGCCTCATATAAAGTAGCCATAGCTGAATCTTCAATCACTTGTACACTCTGAAGTTCACCTTTTCCAAGTTGAACATAGGAGCTTTGTGTTCAAATTTGAACTTTCCTCTTCTGAATTCTTCTTCAGGACCTTGTGGAGCTGTCTCTTGGTCTGGTGGTTTAAACTCATCTTCAGATGACAAGTGCTTTCATGAGACATATGACAGGTGGCTTTCCCCCACAAAAGGCAATGCATGTGCACTTTTTGAGACTACTGAAAATATTCAAGAGACAACTATTATTGCTATTTTATAGCATGGTTATGTACATGTTTAATAAACATAGAGACTGAAATGTTGACTGCTGTCAATCATTTCTTCATTTAAGGTCTAGTTAAACAGACTCTAAATGAATAAAGGCTTACAAAAAAAATAAAACTATATTTCTATGTGATTAATACATAGATAGATAAATTATGAGAAGGTTGGATGTAATAGCTTAAATTTTGTTTTCCAACTCATATAATTATTATCCCCATGTTTGTGATGTGCTCAGTCTTCAAATAGATACCATATGGAAGTGATCAATAGACTTTTTTTGTTCCTTTAACTGTTTAGTTCTCCTTGCTTCAAAGCCATAAAAACATGGTCCTTTTGTTAATCATTTTAAAAAGTCACCTCTCAATTGAGCCTATGAAATAGATTCCTCTCACAGAAATCATAATTATAATTGTGTTTGTTTTCTAACATCTGCTTGAAGACTGATTGAATATGCAACAATTTGAATACCAGACCGTTTATAATTAAGCTGCGTAATCAATATCAATCTGACTCACTAGCATCTAAATTAACGACTTTCTTGCCTCTACTCTTTGCCTTTAACAGCAGCCAGTCGTGCAGATTTTAATTAGGTAAACTTTTTTCTTCACTTCCATGCCTTGCCAAGACATGCTGCTTTGCTAAATTTCTGGGAGGATTACAGTCAGAAAACCGATAAGAGTAAACTTGGATTTAGGAAAATGAGAATACATGCCACTTTTACTGACAAAAGAATTCTTCCATAGGTAGGATGGAAAATAACCTCTATCTGTTTAGGACCTCAAAAAATGTCTGGCATTTTCATTTGCATGTAGGGGTTCTGTAAGCAAAAGACTGAGTTGGACATAACTAACTAACTAACTAACTAACTAACTAACTAACTAACTAACTAACTATATGTATGTATGTATGTGTGTATACACACACACACACACAGATATATATATATATATATATATATATATATATATATATATATATATATATATATATGTCTTTGGTTGTTCGGGTTTTCTCCCGTGTAAAATTGGAAGTGTCTTGGCGACGTTTCGACGAAGTCTCATTCGTCATCTTCAGGCTTCAGCTTCGTGCTTCTAGAAGCAATGTGTGATCGCAGCTTTCTTCCTTTTAACTGCTAGTGGGGGTTTGAACTGATTGGGTGGGAGCTTGGCTGTGCTCTGATTGGATGGGTTTTTTTTTGTGCTCTGATTGGCTGGGGGTGTGTCCTGTGTTGGTGGGGGCTTGGTTGTGCTCAGTTTAGTCTGTGTTGCAGGGGGATTTGAGCTGGTGAGCTGCATAGCTGTTGTTTGGCTTTGTGGTCGTGCTACATCTTCATAGTGGGTGTCAGTCTGCTGCATGTATGGATTGGAGGGGTTTGAAATGGCTAATGTTGCAGCTGCGGTCTGGCTTCTGGTCCTTGGTCGTGCTTCCTGATCAATGTGGGTTTGGGTCTGCTTTCTGGGTGGATGTGCGGTGGTGACATCCTGTGTGGACCTCGTGAGTGTGGGTCTGGTGTCATTCCTCGTGTTAGGGACTCGTTTGTCAATAAGGGCGGGTTTCCAAATGGCTGGTAGGCCGGAGGTGTCATCTCGTTTGTTCATGCTGTGTGGGCGTTTTTCTATCTCAATGGCTTCTCTGATTATTCTGTTGTTAAAGTGTTCAGTTTTGGCGATAGTTCTGGTCTTTTTAAAGTCAATATCATGTCCTGTGACTTTAAAGTGTTGGACCAGGGAAGAAGTTGGTTCCTCTTTTTTGACTGAGTTCTTGTGTTCTTCAATGCGTGCACTTATTCTTCTGTTGGTTTGTCCAATGTATGTGGTGGGGCAGGCGGTGCATGGGATTTCATATACTCCTTGATTTTCTAACTCAATTTTGTCTTTGGGGTTTCTTAGGATGGTGGATATTTTTCTGTTTGTGCAGAATGCTGTCTTGATGTTGTGTTTGTGGAGGATCTTGCTGATTCTGTCTGTGGTGCCTTTTATATATGGGAGGAGGGCTGTGCCGTTTTCTTGTTCTCTGTCTTGGATTTTAGTGGGGGGTTCTTTTTGGATTAGCTTGGTAATCTTATTTGTTTGGAATCCATTGGATGTTAGTACGTTAGTGAGAGTGTCTAGTTCGGGTTTTAGGTGTTGTTCATCAGCTAAGCATTTTGTTCTGGAGATGAGCGTCTTGGCTACGGAGTTGATCTGTGCTGGGTGGTTGTAATGTATCTTTAAGAGTTGTGGAGGGAAAACTGAGCGGGAAAAAGCACGTTGCTGATTGGATGAAGCCTCTGGCTAAACTGTATATAAAGAGAGGGTTTTCCCAGCCCGAGCTGCTGGGTTCACCATATAGTAAAGAGCTGTTGTCACTATCCTGGTCTCCTGCCTCATTATTGCCCGAATCAAACACTGGCGACGAGGATGGGATCTCGAGGCTAGGAGCGCCAGGAAAAAAGCTGAATTCATCAGGAAGACGCGAACCCAGCAAACAAGGGGCGGAAAGCAGCGATGTCCAGCTACACACCGCCAGCGCCATTCGACCCAGCTAAGGAAAAATGGGGGTCATACATGGCTCGTTTCGAGTGTTTCCTCGAGGCGAACGAACTCCAAGGAGTCTCAGACAACAGGAAGCGGCGTGTTCCTGAGCCACTGCGGTCCAGAGGTTTTCGACACCGCAGAATCGTTGGCGAGCCAACGCCGTACAATCGGTGCCGTGGCAGACTCTACAGACCGTATTGAAAGCCCATTATGCACCAACGCCGTCCAAGTATGTGCAACGGTGCAATTCAGGGAGCGAGGCAGCAAGAGGGCGAGTCCATCAGCGATACATGGCAGCCCTGAGGAAAGCCTCAAAACCATTGCGAGTACCGAGACTTGGAAGAGGCATTGCTGGAGCAACTCATTCGTGGGGTCAGGGACATCCGTTTGCCGGCTGCTGTCCAAAAGCAACTTGACGCTGGCAAACGCCTTGGATGAAGCCAGGGCTCACGAGATGTCTACCCAAGCGGAAACCCTACAAAAGCAGGTCGCACCAACGGCTGGTGCGAAATCAACCCCGTCCACAATGAAGAGGTCCAGTCCGAATCGGACGGTGAGGAGGAGGAAGGAGTCTTCCACACTGGGAGGCCGGAAAAAGAAGACCGGGGAGACTGCGCGAATTGTGGGGGGCAACACCAACGACAACAATGCAGATTTAAGGATGCGACTTGTCGGCGGTGCGAAAGGAAGGGGCACATAGCACAGGTCTGTCGAGCACCCCAACCTTCCGCCAAAATTCAAACTGACCAACCAGAGCGCGGGAGCGCGGCGGCCCGTGATTGGTCAATTCAAAAGGCGAAGTTGAATCAGACTGCCGTGAGAGTGGGTCATGCAGCAACACGCCTAGAAAAAAATCTTTACAAAACAAAGATTGAGGGGTGCCGTGCCGATTGGAGGTGGACACCGGCTCAGCGATCACGATCATGTCCTGGGACACTCGTGAAAGCCTTACCCGCCATCGCAAAGCGCAAGCTGAAACCACAGAAATTAAAGGTACAAGACTACCAAGGAATCGCATCCCTGTTCGAGGGGTAACGTCCGTCCACGTCGAGTATGGACAATACAAGAAAACTCTGCCCATCACCATAGTCGATGGGAACCTGCCAAGCTTGTTGGGACTGGACTGGTTCCGAGCATTGGGCATGGGAGTGACTGGAATCTTCAGAAACGAAGTCAACCTCAAAGACGCACTCATGAAGGAATTTGGGGACGTTTTCAGAGACTGCCTGGGCAAGTACACGGGGACCCCTATTTCTTTTAACTTAGACCCACAAGTTGCCCCTATCCGTCTAAAGGCTAGGAGGGTCCCGTTCGCCCTAAAGCCCAGGATTGACCGGGAACTGGACAAGCTAGTAAACCAGGGAATTCTAGTGCCAGTTGACCATGCTAAGTGGGAGACCCTATAGTCACCCCAGTCAAACCGGACGGGTCGGTCCGGATTTGCGCTGACTATAAGGCAACGCTTAACAAAGCGTTGCAAAAGAGTGCTTACCCCGTCCCGGTGGTACAGCACTTACTGCACTCAATGGGGCAAGGGCAGGTTTTTGCCAAGCTAGACTTGGCCCAAGCCTATCAACAGCTGCCTGTAGATAGCAGCACAGCCGAAGCGCAGACAATTGTGACTCACAGAGGGGCTTTTAAGTGTACCCGGTTACAGTTTGGGGTTAGTGTGGCTCCAGGGTTATTTCAGAACCTAATGGAGCGGCTATTGCAGGGACTACCAGGGGTGGTACCATACTTTGACGATGTACTGGTATCCGCTGAGAATCTAGAGGAATTAGGGTAAGGCTGCGAAAAGTTTTGGGCATTTTCCGGTCTGCCGGTCTCACAGTTAAACTGAACAAATGCCAGATCGGGGTTGAATCTGTGGAATTCCTGGCTACCGGATAGACAGGAAGGATTCACCCACTGAGAGCAAGGTACGGGCCATCAGGAAGGCCCCGGTTCCAAAGAACAAAACGGAGTTGCAGGCATTCTTAGGTCTGGTCAATTTCTACGCGGTATTTTTAAGAAATAAGGCAACAGTAGCCGAGCCGCTTCATAAATTACTAGCAAAGACGGCTGCATGGTCTTGGGGAAAGGCGGAAGCTAGGGCATTCGAAGGGGTAAAGAATCTCCTATCGAGTGATAGCCTCCTTATCCAATACAATGGCACGCTGCCATTAGTGTTAAGCTGCGATGCATCTCCCTATGGGGTGGGGGCTGTGCTCAGCCACAGGTTGCCAAATGGCACAGAAGCCCCTATTGCATATTACTCCCGAACCATGTCATCAGCTGAAAGGAATTATAGCCAGCTTGATAAGGAAGCCTTGGCTATAGTCTCCGGAGTAAAGAAATTCCATGAATATGTATTTGGTCGTGATTTCGAAATCATCACGGACCATAGACCTTTGCTAGGCCTGTTGGCAGGCGACCGCCCAACGCCCGTGGCACTTTCGCCCAGACTGACCAGATGGACTATCTTCCTAGCGGCGTATTCTTACAAATTACTACACCGGCCAGGGAAGGAATTAGGGCATGCAGACGCCCTGAGCAGATGCCCGTTACCAGAGACTATCGAAGACCCCACTCCGGGGACACCAGTTCTGCTAATTGACTCTTTGGACTCTGGCCCAGTCACATCCAAAGAGGTGGCTCGGGCTTCGTACAAGGACATTACAATAAGGACTGTAATTGGTTGGGTACAAAGAGGTTGGCCCGCTGCGCCGGGCGAGCGTTTTAAAGAATTTGTAAAAAAACGTGGGGAACTCTCAGCTCAAGGGGGGTGCCTGCTATGGGGGGATCGAGTGGTGATCCCGGAGAAATTGAGGGAAAAGGTATTGGAGCTCCTTCACGAAGGCCACCCAGGGATCGTGAGAATGAAGGGTCTAGCGAGAAGCTATGTGTGGTGGCCCTTAATGGACACGGAAATTGCTGAAAGGGTAGGGAAATGCCAGGCCTGCCAGGAGTCCAGACCGCTACCCCCAACGGCCCCGATTCGGGAATGGGAGAGACCCCAGGGCCCTTGGTCTAGGATCCATATCGATTTTGCCGGCCCCTTCCACGGCCAAACCTTTCTGGTAGTAGTCGATGCCTACTCCAAATGGCTGGAAATCATTCTCATGAGATCCATGACAGCCGAGGCCGTGATTTCAGTCCTACGGCACCTATTTGTAACCCACGGGTTGCCCGACACTTTAGTCTCCGATAACGGCCCACAGTTCACGGCAACCCAGTTTGAGGGGTACTTGGCAGAGGAGGGCATCCGACATGTCCTCTCGGCGCCTTTCCACCCTGCAACGAACGGCCTTGCAGAACGTTCGCTCGAGCGCAAAGGAAGCATTGTCCAGAATCAGGCCAGGCGATTGGCAAACAAAAATCGATACCTTCCTAGCAGTCCAACACAGAACCCCCTGTGTAACAACTGGCCGCAGCCCGGCAGAGCTATTAATGGGTCGGAAGCTTAGGTGCCCGCTAGACCGGCTAAACCCAAACTACACACCAGACGGTTACAAAGGGGCACACGGTAAAACAAGAGAGATGACAGTAGGCGACCTAGTGTGGGCACACAACTACAGCGAGGGCCCGACCTGGTTAGCAGGAAAAATCCTAGAGATAACAGGACCAAAATCATATCTAGTAGAGATAGAGGATGGCCGGGTATGGAAGCGCCACATAGACCAAATAAGGAAACGCACAACCGTAAATCAGAATCAGACGAAACAGGCCCTGACTATCAATGTTTGAATCCACAGCTGACTCAAACCCGGGCAAGCGGGACTTATCTGAGTTCCAGGAGGTCCAGCGATGCCAACCGGTTCCTCCTGAAGACAGCAGGGACGACTCTGCAAATAATCCAGGGCCGGATGGCCTAGAGGAGGAGCTGAGAGGAACAAACAGTCCCTCCGGTCAGCTCGACTCACTCCCAGAAAATGAATTGCGCAGGTCCGAAAGAGTCAGGAGACGCCCAGTCTACTTGCGTGATTACGTTGAAAAATAAGATGTTAATTCTATGTAAATATTGGTAAAGTGTTCTCTGGGAGGGAAGGAGTGTAATGTATCTTTAAGAGTTGTGGAGGGAAAACTGAGCGGGAAAAAGCACGTTGCTGATTGGATGAAGCCTCTGGCTAAACTGTATATAAAGAGAGGGTTTTCCCAGCCCGAGCTGCTGGGTTCACCATATAGTAAAGAGCTGTTGTCACTATCCTGGTCTCCTGCCTCGTTATTGCCCGAATCAAACAGTGGTGGTGTGAGAGTGCGTGCAGATAGCGGTTTGTGTGTGTTTTCTTCTGGTAGATGGTGTGTCCTAGGGAGCCATTGGGTTTTCTGTAGACTAAGACATCCAGGAAGGGAAGTTGGTTATTAACTTCTGTTTCCATGGTGAACTGTATTTTGGGGTGTAGGCTATTGAGGTGTGTGAGGAAGTTGTCAAGTTTTTCTTTCCCGTGTGGCCAGATTATGAAGGTGTCATCTACATATCTGGGCCAGAGTTTGGGTTTGTGATCAGATTTTTCTAGAGCTTGGGTTTCAAAGTGTTCCATGTAGAGATTGGCAATGACAGGTGAGAGGGGTGATCCCATGGGTGCTCCTTCTACTTGTTTGTATTTTTGTCCATTATAGATGAAGTATGTGTTGGATAGGCAGTGGTTGGTCAGATCTAGGATGTGCTTGGGGGGGTTATATTTGTTTTGGATAGCTGTCAAGGCTTCTTTGATTGGCACTTGGGTGAAGAGGGATATGACATCAAAGCTCACGAGTAGGTCGCTGGGCTGTAAGTTTTGTTTCTTTATGATCTCTATGAACTGGAATGAGTTTTTTACGTGTGAGGTGATGGATTCTGCATAGGGCTGTAGTTGTTTGGCGAGAAATTTGGCTAGGTTTTGTAGAGGTGAGCCTATGGAGCTGACTATGGGTCTGAGTGGGGTTCCTTCTTTGTGTATCTTGGGGAGGCCATAGAGCTTAGGGCATCTGGATGATTTCTCTCTGGGAATGATTCTTTGTTGGATTTCTTCGCTGATGGGGGAGGCTTTTATTTTGGATCTAGTGGTTTTTTCTAGGTAGGTGGTGGGGTCTGTGTTTAGGGGCTTGTATGCAGGGTCTTGGAGTAGGTTGGTTAATTTGGTTTGGTAGTCAGATGTGTTCATAACCACCGTGGCGTTGCCCTTGTCTGCTGGTAGGATTATTATGCTGGTGTCTTTTTTCAGGTTAAGTAGTGCTGTCTGTTCCTCTTTGGGTAAGTTGCTTTTGGGTGGCTTGCTGGTGCAGAGGATGTTGGAGATCTCGAGTCTGATTTTGTTAGCGTCATCGGGGTTGATTTTGGTCAGGCTGGTTTCAACTCCGCATATAATGGTTTCGGTGGGGATGTATTTGGGAGTGACTGCAAAGTTGAATCCTTTGGAAAGAACAAAATCAGCACCCATGGGATCACCCCTCTCACCTGTCATTGCCAATCTCTACATGGAACACTTTGAAACCCAAGCTCTAGAAAAATCTGATCACAAACCCAAACTCTGGCTCAGTAGATAGTGAACGACACCTTCATAATCTGGCCACGGAAAGAAAACTTGACAACTTCCTCACACACCTCAATAGCCTACACCCCAAAATACAGTTCACCATGGAAACAGAAGTTAATAACCAACTTCCTTCCTGGATGTCTTAGTCTACAGAAACCCAATGGCTCTAGGACACACCATCTACCAGAAGAAAACACACACAAACCACTATCTGCACGCACTCTCACACCACCACCCAGCACAGATCAACTCCGTAGCCAAGACACTCATCTCCAGAACAAAATGCTTAGCTGATGAACAACACCTAAAACCCGAACTAGACACTCTCACTAACGTACTAACATCCAATGGATTCCAAACAAATAAGATTACCAAGCTAATCCAAAAGAACCCCCACTAAAATCCAAGACAGAGAACAAGAAACAGGCACAGCCCTCCTCCCATATATAAAGGCACCCCAGACAGAATCAGCAAGATCCTCCACAAACACAACATCAAGACAGCATTCTGCACAAACAGAAAAATATCCACCATCCTAAGAAACCCCAAAGACAAAATTGAGTTAGAAAATCAAGGAGTATATGAAATCATGCACCGCCTGCCCCACCACATACATTGGACAAACCAACAGAAGAATAAGTGCACGATTGAAGAACACAAGAACTCATTCAAAAAGAGGAACTAACTTCTTCCCTGGTCCAACACTTTAAAGTCACAGGACATGATATTGACTTTAAAAGACCAGAACTATCGCCAAAACTGAACACTTTAACAACAGAATAATCAGAGAAGCCATTGAGATAGAAAACGCCCACACAGCATGAACAAACGAGATGACACCTCCCGCCTACCAGCCATTTGGAAACCCGCCTTATTGACAAACGAGTCCCTAACACGAGGAATGACACCAGACCCACACTCACGAGGTCCACACAGGATGTCACCACCACATCCACCCAGAAAGCAGACCCAAACCCACACTGATCATGAAGCACGACCAAGGACCAGAAGCCAGACCGCAGCTGCAACATTAGCCATTTCAAACCCCTCCAATCCATACATGCAGCAGACTGACACCCACTATGAAGATGTAGCACGACCACAAAGCCAAACAACAGCTATGCAGCTCACCAGCTCAAATCCCCCTGCAACACAGACTAAACTGAGCACAACCAAGCCCCCACCAACACAGGACACACCCCAGCCAATCAGAGCACAAAAACCCCATCCAATCAGAGCACAGCCAAGCTCCCACCCAATCAGTTCAAACCCCACTAGCAGTTAAAAGGAAGAAACAGCTGCGATCACACATTGCTCCCAGAAGCACGGCTGAAGCCTGAAGATGACGAATGAGACTTCGTTGAAACGTCGCCAAGATTGGTGCTTTTGTAATTATTGTTAAATGGGCTTCTTATCAGTCATCCTGCCTGCAT
Organism: Ahaetulla prasina; assembly: GCF_028640845.1. Classification (NCBI taxonomy): domain Eukaryota; kingdom Metazoa; phylum Chordata; class Lepidosauria; order Squamata; family Colubridae; genus Ahaetulla; species Ahaetulla prasina. Next base: position 276,475,708 of record NC_080539.1, read on the forward strand.
GTGTTCCATCCTCCTTCTGCCTTGCTCTGCCTTGTTTAAAACCTGAATTGCCGGAAACATTCCAAGATGGGCAAAATACAGTATATCTTCTTAGAAGTGCATGTTTAACTTAGCAACTGATATAAATAAATTAACTTGCATTGCCTAGAGCCATGAATGAGTAATTTTTGTAGTAGAGACATTACAGAATACTGGCAATGTCATTAGCCATAGCCATCCTTAGGGTTTTCTATTTGTTCTACCAATTAGAGTTTGTTTTCCTAAAGTGGCTGCCTTGATACATGAGCCTAAAACACATGCAAACTAATAAATTTACCATGAATTGCTAGATTTAATAGAGAAAGACTGGTGTTTTAAAGGCCATGGTACTGCTTTTCTCATGCCTCTATTTCATTAGGATGCAAAACATATCCTGTGCCTAACAGACAGACCGATGCTTTATAGAGAAATCACTCCTTACTTTTGGTGTGGATGCAATTATGTGGGTGTAGCTTTTTATTTGCTCTGCTTTTGTTTGTTTTTTAAATAATAGCCTGACATACAGGTGAAGCTGATTTTGGCATGACATATTTATAAGATCGTGGCACACTCATCTGCTACATTTTTAAATCAAATTGAAAGATGCTAAACTCAGAAATTCTGCTCTGCAATTGAGATTGGTTCAAGAAAGCAGAAAGACTGAATGATTGCCCTTATGCATCTATGACTAAGGAGAATATAGCAAACAGATTGCTCTTTAAGATAAATTCATACATTGTTTTACCAGCTTAGCTGAAAAAGTGAACAAGTGTATTAATATTAAATGATCATTCAGATACTGAAAAAACTTTGATGGACTGCTGACTGTCTTATCTTCCCAATGTATGTTATTGGTGTGTCTGCCATGCTTGTGATTGTACAATATTTTCATTCAACAGAACACATTTGTTTTCTGGTATGAAGCAAATGAAAAAACAAATGCACTGCTGACATTTAGACAAGTCAACATCTTTCGATCAGCTGTTTTATGCTTTTTGTAGCAGTGGGATGAATATTGGTGGAAATATCCTAGTCCTTGAAGATGTTTACAATGACAAGAGGATGATGGCAAAAATCTTTACCATATTTCTACATAGTCATGAAGAAATTGAGTTCCAGGTTTTTTCCCGTGGTTGTTTAGAAAATTTCTTAGTAGGGTCTTTCAATTCTAGATGCCTTTGAATAAGACTCTTCATTAATATTCAAGCATTTCCGGATTCCAGGTCTTTTGAAAGAGACATTGTAGTGAGTAGTGGATTCAAATAATTTAACAACTGGTTCTCTGCCCTAATGACTGGTTGGGTGGGTGTGGCCTTGGCCAGGGGGTGTGACAGGCAGCACTCGGCCTCCTGCACACACACCCAGAAGCAAAAATGGGCCACGGGGGGATGCGTCTCCCTCTGTGCCATGTTTCAGGCCTAGTAGGCCTCCCTGCAGCCTCCTGGGAGCAAAAATGGGCCACAGGGAGGGCGCCATCCCCCCCACCCCCCGTTTTGGGCCTAGGAGGCCTCCCTGAGCCTCCTGGGAGCGAAAATCGGCCACAGGGGGCACACTGCTCCCCCCACCCATTTTGGGCCTAGTAGGCCTCCCTGCACTTACCTAGGAGCCAAAATGAGGCACAAGGGAAGGGGCCAGCTAGCAATTTAACTACCAATTTGCCTGAACTGGCCTGAACCAATTGAATCCCACCACTGATTGTAGCTGTAGTGAAATTGAGAATTAAAGTGAAGACTTCTTTCTGATATTTGCTATCAAATAAATTTCAAGAGTTTTTCACTATTGAATTGATACTTCCTAGTACAGGAGTCTCCAACCTTGGTCCCTTTAAGATTTGTGGACTTCAACTCCCAGAGTTCCTCAGCCAGCTTTGCTGGCTGAGGGACTCTGGGAGTTGAAGTCCACAAGTCTTAAAGGGACCAAGGTTGGAGACCCCTGACTTAAGTCACATAAAGGTATTTGGGAGGTGTATTTGGGACTATCCAGCCTTAGTAATGAGGTCTGCATTGGAGAGGCTTCTCTTTTTAGACATTCTTATCAGCAATTTTTCTTGGAGAACATGGAGGAATATACTGGGTTTAAGTGTTCCACAATATGACTCATCGGAAAAGTTAATTTAACACTGTGCATGATTGGGTCTATTTGAGGTTAAATTTAACCTCCCAGAGGTTATCCATCAATTAACCTTTGTTTAATTAAGATTAGGGGAACAGGGACAAAGAATGATTGCATTCAGTAATGTAGTTTTGTAGAACAGACATAGTAATAGTGTTAGAATCCTAACACATCACTCTGTGCCAGCAATACATGAGTTAAAAACCTCTAGTAATGTATGTGTTAAAAGCCATCTTATGTTCTAAATTGGCCAAATATTCTCTAGGCAAAAAATAGTGGCTTCTTCTACTCATACTTTTTATGTTTTTACTCATAGTGAAATTTGCAAATTCACTTCTGTGAAATCCTGCTGCCTCCCAATTAAAACTCAGATAACCCCATTGCTTTCAACACTGATCACAGGTGCAGCTGCTGGAAATTTTAACAAACTTCCTTCTGATACAAAAAGTAGAAGCTAATTCTTCATTCAGTTGCTTCTTACTGTAGTTAACATATTTTGGGTATAAGCACAACCAAAAGGTTCCATTTTTGGATCAACAAAAATAAAAACTATCTGTGAATAAACGTGTACAGTTCTAGTTTACCAACCTGGTCTGCTCTCTTGAGGGTTTTTGGTTCTGCTTTGTTTAGAGAACATTAGCTACATACAAGCCAATAAAATAGTTGAAATTGTTAATATAATCACTTGCAAAAGATTATTCTTTTTCAATAGCTTTCTCCAATATAGTCAGAAGCAGGGGTGAAATCTTAAAATTTCCCTACCGGTTCTGTGGGCGTGGCTTAATTGGTGGGCGTGGCTTGGTGGTCAGATGGCTGGGTGGGCATGGCCAATAACAATAAATAATAAAAATAATAAACAAAGTATAAAAAAACAAGAGGTACCAAAAACCAACTTTCACACTTTACACACACACAACACAACACAACTGACACACAGACACACATACACAATACCACATACAGCTTTCTGAGAGTTTGTGTGTTTGTGTAGTTAGAGTGAAACACTACAGAAACATACCAAATCTCAGAAAGCTGCACAAATATTTTATTTTATTATTTTATTTTATTTTATTTTATTTTATTGTGGACTTCAATTCCCAGAGTTCCTCAGCCAGGAAAGCCAGACAGCATTAATCACTCAGTGGTGAAATAGATTAGCTAAGTTTAGATTAGTTCTGTCTGGTGCTGAAAGTGAAACTGGGGATTTCCGGCTGCAAGAAAAGCCATGAGGTCAATCAGTAATCAGGTAAGTGTCTTAAGACTCTTTTAAAAGGAGTTTTTCTACATGTTTTCTACAAAAAACATGTTTTTTAAGGTTCTGCTGATGAGGAACTCAGGTGAGATCCCCAGAGTAGCCTTTAATTATTTTTTTTTAAGTTTAAAGGCTCTGCCGATCTCAGCTGAGGGGCGGGATCCTCAAAGGCTTTTTTTTTTACTTTTAAAGGCATGCTGAGGCAAAACCTTCTTTTAAAAGTAAAAAAAACCCTCTGCTGATGGTACTGCCCAGCAGAGGCAGGGGGGAGGGGCCAGGGATTTTTGCTATCGGTCCTCTGAACCAGCAGCCTCCATCACTACCGGATCGCTCGAGTCGGTCCGATCCAGGAGTATTTCACCCCTGGTCAGAAGTATTCGGAATAGGGCTGTAATAGCTGGACTAAAAATATCCTGGCATCTGAATCTTGTGCCTCATATAAAGTAGCCATAGCTGAATCTTCAATCACTTGTACACTCTGAAGTTCACCTTTTCCAAGTTGAACATAGGAGCTTTGTGTTCAAATTTGAACTTTCCTCTTCTGAATTCTTCTTCAGGACCTTGTGGAGCTGTCTCTTGGTCTGGTGGTTTAAACCCATCTTCAGATGACAAGTGCTTTCATGAGACATATGACAGTTGGCTTTCCCCCACAAAAGGCAATGCATGTGCGGTTTTTGAGACTACTGAAAATATTCAAGAGACAACTATTATTGCTATTGTATAGCATGGTTATGTACATGTTTAATAAACATAGAGACTGAAATGTTGACTGCTGTCAATCATTTATTCATTTAAGGTCTAGTTAAACAGACTCTAAATGAATAAAGGCTTATAAAAAAAATAAAACTATATTTCTATGTGATCAATACATAGATAGATAAATTATGAGAAGGTTGGATGTAATAGCTTAAATTTTGTTTTCCAACTCATATAATTATTATCCCCATGTTTGTGATGTGCTCAGTCTTCAAATAGATACCATATGGAAGTGATCAATACACTTTTTTTGTTCCTTTAACTGTTTAGTTCTCCTTGCTGCACAGCCATAAAAACATGGTCCTTTTGTTAATCATTTTAAAAAGTCACCTCTCAATTGAGCCTATGAAATAGATTCCTCTCACAGAAATCATAATTATAATTGTGTTTGTTTTCTAACATCTGCTTGAAGACTGATTGAATATGCAACAATTTGAATACCAGACCGTTTATAATTAAGCTGCGCAATCAATATCAATCTGACTCACTAGCATCTAAATTAACGACTTTCTTGCCTCTACTCTTTGCCTTTAACAGCAGCCAGTCGTGCAGATTTTAATTAGGTAAAAAAACTTTTTCCTTCACTTCCATGCCTTGCCAAGACATGCTGCTTTGCTAAATTTCTGGGAGGATTACAGTCAGAAAACGGATAAGAGTAAACTTGGATTTAGGAAAATGAGAATACACGCCACTTTTACTGACAAAAGAATTCTTCCATAGGTAGGATGGAAAATAACCTCTATCTGTTTAGGACCTCACAAAATGTCTGGCATTTTCATTTGCATGTAGGGGCTCTGTAAGCAAAAGACTGAGTTGGACATAACTAACTAACTAACTAACTAACTAACTAACTATATGTATGTATGTATGTATGTGTGTGTGTATGTGTGTGTATGTATATGTACACACACACACACACACACATATATATATATATATATTTGTAGATTTTCATGGGTATAGGTATGCAAGTCTTGGAGTATTTGGGTCTTTTCCTGTGTAAGGTTGAGAGTATCTTGGTGATGTTTCAACAAGGTCCCACCCGTCATCTTCAGGCTGGTGCTTATGGCTTTGTGCTTGTGCGAGCAAAGCGTGGTTGGAGCTGCCGTTTCTCTATAAATACTGTTGGGGAGGTGGGGAGTGCTGGCTTTGTTACTGTAAGTGGGTTTTGTTGGCTGTGTTGTTACATCTTGATTGGTTGATGGAGTTGATGTTTGCAGATTAGTCAGCTGTTTCGTAGCACCCTGTGTGGGTGTGGTCCTAGCTGTGTGCCCATTAGTCTTAACGATCTGGGTAATGGGCTGTGCTGTAACATCCTGAGCTCTAGTGCTGTTACTTCCTGAGTACTGTGCTGCAACATCCTGAGCAGATGGCTGTGATGCAGCACCCCGGACTCTGGCCTGGCTCCAAGTCTGAGGTCCTGTCATGTGTTCATGGCATGTGTCAGCTTGCTTTGTGTGGGGATCAGAGGGGGGTGCAGCAGCCAGCACTCCCCACCTCCCCACCAGTATTTGTAGAGAGACGGCAGCTCCAACCATGCTTTGCTCGCACAAGCACAAAGCCATAAGTACCAGCCTGAAGATGACGAGTGGGACCTCTTCGAAACATCGCCAAGATACTTTCAACCTTACATGGGAAAAGACCCGAATACGCCAACACTTGCATATATATATATATATAATACTTCACACTTGAACACATTCAGTGAAGAGAAACTTAGTGGGGTGATTGTTTCCATAGTTGTATTGCTTTTACTGTTAAAATATTTTCCATTACATTCAATCAGAATATGGTTTTTTAATATAATCTGTTATTCTACAGGGATGTGGTGGCTCAATAGCTAAGATGCTGAGTTTGTTGATTAAAAGGTCAGCAGTCGAATCCCTAGTGCCGTGTAATGGGGTGAGCTCCCGTTACTTATCCCAGCTTCTGCCAACCCAGCAGTTTGCAAGCACATTAAAATGCAAGTAGAAAAATAGGAGCCACCTTTAGTGGGAAGGTAACAGCTTTCTGTGTGTCTTTGGCATTTAGTCATGCCGGCAACAAGACCACGGAGATCTCTTCGGACAGCGCTGGCTCTTTGGCTTTGAAACGGAGATGAGCACTGCCCCCTAGAGTCAGGAACGACTAGCACATATGTGAGAGGGGAACCTTTACCTTTACCTAATATTCTATACTCAGCTTTCTGGGATGATAAAGAATAGGTCCTGGTTTTCTTTGCATACCTGAAGCACACATGAAAGCCAGCTGGGTGACTTGAACCCAGTCACTCTGTCGCAGTCCAATTGTTGTTGTGAGCAAAATAGGAGGAAGAAGAGATTAGATTTGGATGTTTGGCTTTAATTTATGACTGTAAGCTGCCCAGAGAATTACTGTACGGTAAGACCAGCAGCCAATAAATTTTATAAATAAATAAAGCCATGCCTATCCTCTCTAACTATTCTCTTCTCAGGACCAAACATTCTCAGTTTCTTTCATTTTACTTCAAAAGACTTATGGTATTTTCTGGTCTCCCCAAATACCCTCTGAACTTGTTTCTGAGTCCTTTTGAAAAATTTAGTGACCAAAACTGGAGACAATACTCAAGCTGGGACCTGACCAACACAGACGAAACTGGAAGTATTACTTGCCATGACTTGGAAACTGTACTCCTGTTGATGCAGTCCTAAAACCACAATTGTCTCTTTTGAAAGCCATATCATGCTGCGGAATCACATTCAGTTTGTATTCAACTGTTATTCCAAAAGCCATTGCCAAGCCAAATATTCTCCATTTTGCACATGGATTTGCTTTCTATTTCCATAGTTAATAACTTTGCATTTGTTTTGTTAAAATTATTTTCAGTCCAGTTTTCTTACCAATCAACATTGTTTTGAATGTTATTTCTGTCTTCTAGAGTATTAACTCTCTTATCCATTTTTGTGTCTCCTTCAATTTTGAAAAGTTCTCTTTGAACACCTATTCAAGTCATAAACATAACTGTCAAACAATATAAACCTTCTGGAACCTCAATATTTCTCTCTAATGTTATGAGGAGTCACTGATAAGCAAAGCTTGAGTAGTATTTTTAATCCAGCTATGGAATCACTTAATTCTTCTACATTCTATTATTTACCTCACTAATCAGAATGTCTTAAGGTCCTTCATAAAGCCTTTGCTGAAATATCAATATGTGTATCATGTTCCAGTAATGTACTTAAGTAGTTACCCAATCAAAAAAAAATTGAGGTAAAATTAGTCTGGCAAAGTTTATTCTGTTAAATTTATGCTGACTTCTGGCAAGCCTCCTACTATGATTACAATAGTAGAATCTATAAGTATTCTCTTGCCAGTTTTTTAAATGCTTGAAGAAGAATCATATTACATCTTATTCACAGCATAGAATAATATGCTGACTAAAATAATAACCAGAGTTTTGAGTTGCAAATGAAATAAGGCATTCTTTTATGAAAATCAATTCTTGCATATATTTGTCTTCTGCTGATGTAGAGCAAAGTCACTTTTTTTTTTTTGCATAAAGAGATAACAAGAGCAATAAAATGAAAGGGCTGTTTTATTAGGACCAAATGTTCCAGACATGTTTTTGGAATATGCAGCTACTTCTGCCCAAAAATGTCACTCCTTCCTTAGAAACAAACTATTTGGGATTTTACAATTTAAATTAATGAAGGATCAGCATGCCAAAAGGAGCATTACATAAGGGTACATTTCAATGTAGAAAAAAAAATCTTAAAAAACACTGTTTAAACTAATCAGCCCCAGTCTACAGCCTCCTTTTAAAACTCCCACAGAAGTAAAAGGGCAACACCATGATCTTGTCTTAGTAATTAAAAATTCAAAATCCAGAAACTGAGCAAAGGAGAAGAAATGAAAGATTTAGCCATCTGTGTAGCTTTTTGCAAGAACTGTATGAAAATCAAGGAAGATGGAAATAGGAAGGAGGTATAAATATTGATGCATCTGTTGAACAAGGAGGTTCCCTGAGTGGATGGGTCTATAATAAATTTCCTACCATTCTCCTTTAGGGAGATTTCAGTCTATGTGAAATAGATAAAGTTAGTAGCACTTGTTAGTGATTTTAAAGGTTAGGGAAATAACAGTGATCCTGTTACTGTATAAGTAAAGGTAAAGGTTCCCCTCACACATACATGCTAGTCGTTGCTGACTCTAGGGGGCAGTGCTCATCTCCGTTTCAAAGCCCAAGAGCCAGCGCTGTCCAAAGAAGTCTCCGTGGTCATGTGGCCGGCATGACTCAACGCCAAAGGCGCATGGAACGCTGTTACCTTCCCACCAAAGGTGGTCCCTATTTTTTCTACTTGCATTTTTACATGCTTTTGAAACTGCTAGATTGGCAGAAGCTGGGACTAGTAACGAGAGCTCACCCCGTTACACGGCAGCATTAGGGATTCGAACCACCAAACTGCTGACCTTTCGATCGACAAGCTCAGCTGTCTTAACCCCTGAGCCACCGCGTCCCTTCCTTATTTCTGTATATATATCTTATGTGTATGTATGTATGTATGTATGTATGTATGTATGTATGTATATATATATATATATATATATATATATATATATATATATATACATACACACACACACATGCACACACACACATATATACACATACATATATATATATATATGTTATGTATACCTTCCTTATTTCTGGCCCAATGAAAGATGATTATAACTTAGACCCTAAAAACTGCTTTGTTCTATTTTGAATCTTTTACCAATGAAATTAATACAACACTATATCTACTTCCTGGTACCATTATGAGCTGAGAAATAATGAAACCTCAGTTTATGCAATGAATGTCCTGTGCAGTAGACCAAATTCCACTGTGATTTACATCATGTTCCTAGAGTTGTCATTCTGCAAATGAGGTAAATTTGCACAACTGATGTAATTTAAATGTTGACATCATCAAGCAAATGATCTAATTATGGTGATGATGTAATCTCCATTTATCAAAAAATTAAAGGATAATAAGTATTGATCTCCTGCAAGTCCATAAAAGCAAGACTTCATTGTATACTGATTTTTTTCAAAGAATGTTTTTTTTTAAAAAATCCTCTGTGTTCAAAATTAGAAAGTGTGTATTTATTCACATTTTAATTTGTATTTTATCCAACCAGATTACATGACAGCATTCAAAAGAAATAAATAAAATTATTCATAACTCTTATTCATATCATAAAAGATCAGGGTAGCAAAAAGAAACTATTCTGAAAAGCTGAGGAATCAGTTCCCAGCTAACGAACCAGAAAATGTATAGAGAAGACTGAAAAATATCATTGCCCACAGCAGATTTCCCTTCTTTATTGAAGAGAATTGTCAGCTGGGGATGACCTGAATGTGGTCTACTGTAGGTGTGAGAGGAAATCACTGTCGACTTTCACTACCTTCCCCACTTCAGATATACCACAGCAGCAAAATCTCTTACACCTATTTCCATCCCTCTGAGTCTCCCACCAATGGTGATCTTAGAAATGTGCAAGGTGTCAGCTTTGGAAGCCTTACTAGCCGAAAACGTCCGTGCTTCTACTTTCCCACACATGAGAAAGTGGACACAAAGCTCTGGACACAAGGCCTATATTATAGACATAGAGTTACTTCTTCTTGCTTGAAACTCTTCACTCTAAGATAGCTGTGCCTATCCATATTTGTAGGTGGATTACTAGTTTTTTGACAGACAAGAAGCAACAATTGATGTTAGAGAAAATCACATTGAGCACCCAGACAATTAACACAGGTGCACTCAAGGCTGGATTCTCTTTTTATTGCTCTTCTCTTCTATACCAGGGGTCTCCAACTTGGTCCCTTTAAGACTTGTGGACTTCAACTCCCAGAGTTCCTTCGACACGACCGGAGTTTAACTCATAGAATCATCAGTTACAATGTCTTTCCTGTTGAAGACTACTTCAGCTTCAATCACAACAATACACAAGTACACAATAGATTTAAGCTTAATGTTAGCCTTATGCCTCCTACCGACCCGTATGGTCTCACAGAGAGGGTCTTCTCAGGGTGCCATCTGCCAAGCAATGTTGGCTGGCGGCCCCCAGGGGAAGATCCTTCTCTGTTGGAGAACCTACCCTCTGGAACAAACTTCCCCCCGGTTTGCGCCAACTACCTGACCTTCGGACCTTTCGCCGTGAATTGAAAACTTATTTGTTTATCCAAGACTGGCTTGATTTTTAAATTTTCAAATTTTGAATTCTTAGTAATTTTATATGGGGTATTTTAGTCTGGGTCAATTTGACGGTTTTAATTTGGCCATTATTGAATATGTATTTTAATTGATATTTTAATTTTGTATATTTAATTGTTTTAATCTTGGCTGTACACCGCCCTGAGTCCTTCGGGAGAAGGGCGGTATAAAAATTTAAATAATAAATAAATAAATAAATAACCGCTCCAATCTTGATTGCAGAAAATATGACTTCAGTAACAGAGTTGTTAATACCTGGAATGCACTACCAGACTCTGTGGTCTCTTCCCAAAATCTCCAAAGCTTTAACCAAAAACTACTATTGACCTCACCCCATTCCTAAGAGGTCTGTAAGGGGCATGCATAAGAGCACCAGTGTGCCTACCGTTCCTGTCCTAATGGTCCCTTTGATTGTATCCAATTTTGTATAGTTATTACATACTTATGCTTATATATATGCTTATATATCATATAGTTATTTCATGCTTATGCTTATATATACTGTTGTGACAAATAAATAAATAAATTAAATAAATAAAAACCTATGCTGAGCAACTGGCCCCCATCTTCACCCACATCTTTAATAAATCACTGAAGATGTGTTATGTCCCTTCTTGCTTCTAATGCTCTACTATCGTCCCAGTTCCCAAGAAACCTTCAATCAGGGAGCTTAATGACTTTAAACGGGTCACACTGACATCTGAAATTACAAAGATCTTGGAGAAGTTAGTGCTGGCTCACCTGAAAATCATCACGAATCCACTATTAGACCACTTGCAGTTTGCCTACTGAGCAAATAGATTGTCAGATAATGCTGTCAATGTGGAACTGCACTATATCTTATAACATTTTTAATCCTTAGGGATCTATGCACAGGTCCTATTTGTAGACTTCTGCATGGCATTCAATACCATCATTTCAGAAACTCTTCACTCTAAGATCCTATCCATATTTGTAGGTGGATTACTAGCTTTTTGACAGACAAGAAGCAACAATTGATGTTGGAGAAAATCACATTGAGTACCCAGAAAAATTAGCATAGGTGCATCTCAGGGCTGGGTGCTCTTTTTATTGCTCTTCTCTTCTATACCAGGGGTCTCCAACCTTGGTCCCTTTAAGACTTGTGGGCTTCAACTCCCAGAGTTCCTTAGCCAGCAAAGCTGGCTGAGGAACTCTGGGAGTTGAAGTCCACAAGTCTTAAAGGGACCAAGGTTGGAGATCCCTGTTCTATACCAATGACTGCATCTCCAAGGATCCTTCTGTTAAAGTGCTGAAATTTGCAGATGATACAACAATCATTGGTCTCATTCGAGATGATGATGAATCTGTAGATAGGTGGGAGGTTGAACAACTGGCACTCTGGTGTAGCCAGAACAATCTGGAACTGAACATGCTTAAAACTGTAGAGATGAGAGTGGAGTTTAAGAGGAGGAGCCCTTCTATTCTACCATCTCTTACTCTTACCAGCTTTGCTGGCTGAGGGACTCTGGGAGTTGAAGTCCACAAGTCTTAAAGGGACCAAGGTTGGAGACCCCTGCTGTATTTGACAGCACAGTATCAGCAGTAGAATCCTTCAGGTTTGGGGGTTCTATAATCTCCCAGAATTTGAAATGGTCACCTAACATTAGGACCATCATCAAAATCGCACAACAAAGAATGTCCTTCCTGCGGCAACTTAAGAAGTCCAGACTGTCCTAGGAGTTGCTGATGCAATTATATAGAGGCATTATTGAGTTTGTCATTTGTACTTCTGTAACTGGTTTGGTATAGTAACTAAACAGGACAGGTACAGACTCCAACTGATTGTTAGGACTGCAGAAAACAATTGCAACCAGCCTGCCTTCCATAGAAGACCTGTATATTGTGCAGGTCAAAGAAGGGCTGAGAAAATAATTACAGAAGCCATGGGGTCATTCTTTCCATTGCTCATCTTTTTGTTGTTTAATGGCAAAGACAACAACCAATAAACATATATTATTAAAGAGCCAGTTTGGTTTAGTGAATAAGATATCAGCCTAGAAAGCGGGAGATCGTGAATTCAAGCCCTGCCTTAGCCATGAAAACCATTTAGGTGATTTTGGTTAAGTCACTATCTCTCACCTCACCTCACCGGGTTATTGTTGTTGTGGGAAAAATAAGAGGAGGAAGGTATTGAATATGTTTGTCACCTTGAGTTATTTGTAGAAACAATAACAGTGGGATACAAATGAATACAAATTAAAAAAACAACCCTGAAATAATGAAATGCTGCATGAAAAGTTTGTCATGAATTCGTAAAGGCCATTTATCATCTGAAAATTGCCTCTCTTTTTTTCTGGCTATCCTTTTGGGGTAAGGGGGCAAATTCATTTTGGAGAAAGAGAATCAAAAGACTGCCATTTTGCTGAAGCACATTCTGAATTCTGAGAAAATCAGAGTAACAGCTGCCATTTAAAAAAAATTGCTGCCTTTTCTGCTGCAAACAGGCAGTTGCCATAATAGAAGCCTATAACTGAAAAAAATTCATGCATTTCCAGATTACTTGGAAATAGCAGCTGTTTTATTCCAGGGTACAGAGTTATCCAATCCTCTAGAGATGGGGCAGTGATTGTATCAGATTGGCTAAACAGTTAGATGTTTATTGCTAGATGTAACTACATGGATAAAAACTTGGTTATCAGGAATCATCCTTTTTTATACATAAAAAAAAAAGATTCCTCATAACAAAGAGTTTTGTTTTCGAACATAGTTCACATTTTTAAATACCGCTATTTTGGGAGATGAAAGGGCAGATAGTTATAGTGGGATCGACATACAGTTTTTGCAAGAGTTCAGAAACAGAATAAAACCTTTGCAACTTCATAATGTTGGCTCTGTTTGAAAGAGGTGGAAGCTGGTTATTCAACACCAGTAGAATCCAAATAGAAATGATGTTTTCTTTTATAGAGATGTGGGCCTGTGAAGTTTGAGCACAGTTCATTTTTCCAATGAAGAATGCACCTGCTTTACTTTGCTTCTGGGCATCGGCAGGGCAGGCAAGTGAAGAAACACACAGCACAATGTTATGATGCCATCACTGCACATATACATCCAGTGGTGGGATTCAGCCAGTTCACACCGGTTCAGGTGAACTGGTTGTTAAATTCCCCCCCCCCAGTACCAAAGTGGATCCTGGGCGCTGCGCTGGACTGCGATGGAGAAATGGGCATTGGAATGGCTGGTGTGAGGGAAGGAGAAGATCACTTTCCCTCTTTCTTATCCCTCCTCCTCCTCCTTCCCTTGTGCCAGCCACCCTGCTGCCTGTTCCTCCATTGCAGTGCAGCGCCCAGGATCCACTTTGATAGTAGGGAGGTGTAATTTAACAACCGGTTCACCCAGGGTCACGTTGGCCATCACGGGAGGCTCATCCTGCATGTGCACCTGACCCCAGGCAAACCAGTTGTTAAATTGTTTGAATCTCACCACTGTATAACATGCACTTTTCAGTATCATGACACAATGGCATAATCATAGTTAAGTACTAATGCTTCTGCCTGAGTTTCACTTGCCTACTGTTATAATGATTTAATATATCTATTGATGCAAAGGATCACTTGGGAGCTTCACAGTTGCCCCTCATACTGTAACAGTTAGTTAATTTCTTTCTCATTATTTGCTTAGGTTGAGGAGGTGAGGTAAGAAAGTAGTTTGGTAGGGTACTATTTTCTTTTTGTTGTTGTTGTGAAACAAATAAAATGGGTGGGGGTGGGGATTTCTGTTCTCAAAGGACAATGTAGCTTGAGATATGACCCTGGCTGAAACCCTAGCTTTACACTTGTCCTGATCATTTCACCACTGACAAAAGTGAAGGTAATCTTTTGGTTGCTTTTCGGGATTGAGAAGTAGAAACACTGATAGGGTTGAAGTATCTTAAGTGGGATTTTCTCCTAGTTAAACATATTGAAGTATCTATGAAATGATTTGGAGAAGTGAGTCAGTGAAATTATTTTTGCTCAGAATTCATGGAGTGCATGTTTTAATAGTGAATCATTTCCCCCAAACCCTAATTCAAATTAATTTCTGTTCAGTTCTGTCATCTAATTCCACATGAAGTGGATGGATGGTTGAATTAATCAAATAATATGACTAAACTGACTAATATTTCCACCTAAACTGTGAGAAGCATTGGCTGGCAAAACTGATCCCTTTACCTTCCCCATCACGGCCCATATTTCTACCAAACCTACTCTAGTTCAGTGGGGGCAATAGCAGAAAGAAAGAAAAAATAGATGGAAGCACCTTGTATATGTTCACATGATGGAGGGAGCCGTACAAAGTTATAACTGGAAATTTTTTCTTGAAAACAAATCTTGCATTGAAGAGATTTTGCCATAAGCTTTCTACTCCTATGCTAGACAACCCAAGATTTGTTGGGTCATGGTTTCAGTAATAATTTCTTACATAAACCGAGAAATAGAATGACCACATGTGTGTGTGTGTGTGGGGGGGAATCAGTGGCAGTAGGAGATAATTCCAACTTCCTGTTGGCTTCTCCCTTGAGTTACCTTGTAGGAAGCTGGCAGTGAGCATCAGAAATAACAGAATAACAGAGTTATATACAAGGTCTTTTATTCCAAATCTCTGCTCCACCAGGAAACCCTATACCTGTCTTGGCAAACTTATGGAACATGTGCTAGAAGTGGCCTGCAGAACCATCCCGTGAGAGATGCACAGCCTCACTGGCTCCTTGTCCGCATTCCTATGCACACACGCATGCCGATCAGCTGGCTTTCATGTGCATGGGATTGCTGAAACCCAGAATTATATATGTGTGAGCCAGCACCTGAATGTCCAAGTTTACCTCACATGCACACGCAACAGCCAGTTGTTCATTGGGCGTGTGTCCATATTGGAACTGGATGTTTGGGTGCCAGCTTGCGCATGCACGATGGAACGCTGCTCTTCCGGGTTTTAGTGCTCCCGCACTCCCAAAGGCCAGCAAGGCTGTGCGGTCCAGGCGGGATGGTTTCGTATGCCATTTCCAGCATGCAGGCCGGCATGCAGTGACATAAAAGGTTAGCCATCACTGCCCTATACCATTTTATTTATTTTATTTATTTATTTATTTTATTTATTAGATTTTTATACCTCCCTTCTCCCGAAGGACTCAGGGCGGTTTACAGCCAGAGTAAAACAATAGCAATATACAATTAAAACAAGAATTAAAAAACTTATTACATAATTGGCCGAGATTTAAAACATTTAAAATCTAAAAACCCTTAAAATTCATCTAAAAATGTAAAAATGTAAAAATTAAAATTTAAGCCAGACCCGCGTGAGTAAATAAATATGTCTTCAGCTCGCGGCGAAAGGTCCGAAGGTCAGGCAATTGGCGCAAGCCAGGGGGAAGTTCGTTCCAGAGAGTAGGAGCCCCCACAGAGAAGGATCTTTCCCTGGGGGTCGCCAGCCAACATTGCTTGGCGGACGGCACCCTGAGAAGTCCCTCTCTGTGTGAGCGTACGGGTCGGTGAGAGGCGTGAAGTAACAGTAGGTGGTCCCGTAAGTACCCAGGCCCTAAGCCATGGAGCGCTTTAAAGGTAGTGACCAAAACCTTAAAGTGCACCCGAAAGACCACAGGCAGCCAGTGCAGCCTGCGCGGGAGTGGTGTTACATGGGAGCCGCGTGTGGCTCCCTCTATCACCCGCGCAGCTGCATTCTGAACTAACTGAAGCCTCTGAGTGCACTTCAAAGGGAGCCCCATGTAGAGAGCATTGCAATAATCCAAGCGAGAGGTGACAAGAGCATGAGTGACTGTGCATAAGGCATCCCGGTCAAGGAAGGGGCGCAACTGGTGAACCAGGCGAACCTGGTAAAAAACTCTCCTGGAGACGGCCGTCAGGTGGTCTTCAGACAACAGCCGTCCATCCAGGAGAACACCCAAGTTGCGCACCCTTTCCATTGGGGCCAATGACTCGCCCCCAACAGTCAGCTGTGGTTGCACCTGGCTGTACCGGGGTGCCAGCATCCACAGCCACTCCGTCTTGGAGGGATTGAGCTTGAGCCTGTTTCTCCCCATCCAGACCCGTACGGCTTCCAAGCACCGGGACAGCACTTCAACAGCTTCATTGGGGTGGCCCGCGGTGGAGAAGTACAGCTGCGTGTCGTCAGCGTACAGTTGGTATCTCACCCCAAAGCCACTGATGATCTCACTCAGCAGCTTCATATAGATGTTGAACAGAAGAGGCGAGAGAATCGACCCCTGTGGCACCCCACAAGTAAGGCGCTTCACGGTCGATCTCTGCCCCCCTGTCAACACCGTCTGCGACCAGTCAGAGAGATAGGAGCAGAACCACCGGTAAACGGTGCCTCCCACTCCCAAACTCTCCAACCGGTGCAGCAAGATACCATGGTCAATGGTATCAAAAGCCGCTGAGAGATCTAATAGGACCAGGGCAGAGGAACAACCCCTGTCTCTGGACCTCCAGAGATCATCCACCAATGCGACCAAAGCTGTCTCCATACTATATCCGGACCGGAAGCCGGACTGGAATGGGTCTAGATAGACAGCTTCATCCAGGTATTGGGGTAGCTGCCGTGCCACCACACTCTCTACAACCTTCGCAACAAAGCGAAGGTTGGAGACCGGACGATAATTTCCCAAAATAGCTGGGTCCAGGGAAGGCTTCTTGAGGAGGGGTCTCACTACCGCCTCTTTCAAGGCGGCAGGGAAAACCCCGTCCAACAAGGAAGCATTAATAATCCCCCGGAGCCAGCCTCGTGTCACCTCCTGTGTGGCCAGTACCAACCAGGAAGGGCACGGGTCCAGTAAACATGTGGTGGCATGCAGCCTCCCCAACAACCTGTCCATGTCTTCGAGAGCCACAGGGTCAAACTCATCCCAAACAATCTCGACAAGACGTGTCTCTGCCCTCTCACTTGGATCATCTCAATTTTGGTCCAAACCATCCCAAAGCTGAACGATTTTATCGTATAGATAACCATTAAACTCCTCGGCACATCCCTGTAAGGGGTCATCCCGCACCTCCTGATGAAGGAGAGAGCGGGTCACCCGAAACAGGGTGGCCGGGCGGTTATCTGCTGACACAATGAGGGTGGAAATGTAGGAACGTTTCGCCTCCCTCAGTGCCACTAGGTAGGTCTTCAAAAAAGACCTAACTAGTGTCCGATCAGCCTCGGAATGGCTGGACCTCCAGGTACTCTATAGGCGTCTTCTCTGGCGTTTCATCTCTCTCAGCTCCTCAGAAAACCAAGGAACCAATTGAGATCTGCGCCAGGTCAGAGGCCACAAAGGCACGACACGGTCCAAAGCCCCAGCTGCGGCCTGTTCCCACGCCACAACTAGTTCTTCAGCCATGCCATGGACCAGATCCTCGGGGAACAGCCCAAGCTCCATCAGGAACCTCTCAGGGTCCATCAGGCACCTGGGACGGAACCAACGCATTGGTGGGTGGCGGTCTGAAAGTCAGACAAATCTCCATCCCACTCTGCATATAGGTTTCAAATGAGGATAGTGAGAATTTCTGGGATTCCACATTTCTCACATTGTTCACATTCCCATTAAGCATATTCCACACCTTGAGATGATTGACACAATCAAAAGCTTTTCTATGATCCATAAGTACATTCTGGCTAATTTTTGGTATTCTTTGGTTGTTATAATATTTCAGGTTCCTTGGTCTTTTCTAAAGCCAGCTTAGACACCTGGCATCTTCTCTTCCACATAGGGCAGTCATTTGTTATCATTATTCTGCTAGTATGTTATTTCTGCAGCCGAAGTGTAAAAAAGAAAATAGAGAACCAGGGAATATATTTAATATAATGTCTATTGATTAGACTGAAATTGTTTTGGTACTCTGTTTTATATATTGGACTTAAGTAGAACAATCTAGTTATCCCTTCAGTGTGGAATTCCAAGCTTCAGAGAAATTCAATTGCAGACAGATGAGAGGGGGGAATGCAGGGCAAGATTTTCCCTAAAACAATTTTATAGGACTGCAACATAAAATACCTGGACAGCTGATTTCTAATGATTATTTGGATTCTTTTGCTTTTATTCATAGATAGATGTGCATATACGCTCATGTGCAAATATATATTATATGGGTAAAAGTAACGAGCTATGACTGAAATCATATATCCCTAGCCTTAAGTGTCACTATCAATTTCCCACCAAAAGTTACCATTTTATCATAGTTATGAATTAACAGAAGTAGAAAATAATTAAGTGCACAGGGACCAATCCTATCAGAATAGAATAGAATAGAATTTTATTGGCCAAGTGTGATTGGACACACAAGGAATTTGTCTTGGTGCATATGCTCTCAGTGTACATAAAAGAAAAGATACGTTCATCAAGGTACAACATTTACAACACAATTGATGGTCAATATATCAATATAAATCATAAGGATTGCCAGCAACAAGTTATAGTCATACAGTCATAAGTGGAAAGAGATTGGTGATGGGAATTATGAGACGATTAATAGTAGTGCAGATTCAGTAAATAGTCTGACAGTGTTGAGGGAATTATTTGTTTAGCAGAGTGATGGCCTTCGGGAAAAAACTGTTCTTGTGTCTAGTTGTTCTGGTGTGCAGTGCTCTATAGCGTCGTTTTGAGGGTAGGAGTTGAAACAGTTTATGTCCAGGATGCGAGGGATCTGCAAATATTTTCACGGCCCTCTTCTTGATTCGTGCAGTATACAGGTCCTCAATGGAAGGCAGGTTGGTAGCAATTATTTTTTCTGCAGTTCTAATTATCCTCTGAAGTCTGTGTTTTTCTTGTTGGGTTGCAGAACCGAACCAGACAGTTATAGAGGTGCAAATGACAGACTCAATAATTCCTCTGTAGAACTGGATCAGCAGCTCCTTGGGCAGTTTGAGCTTACTGAGTTGGCGCAAAAAGAATTTTCTTTGTAGTCCTTTTTTAATGATGTTTTTGATGTTAGCTGTCCATTTTAGATCTTGCGATATGATAGAACCTAGAAATTTGAAGGTTTCTACTGTTGATACTGTGTTGTCAAGTATTGTGAGAGGTGGAAGTATGGAAGGGTTTCTCCTAAAGTCTACCACCATTTCTACGGTTTTGAGTGTGTTCAGTTCCAGATTGTTTTGGTTGCACCACAAGGCTAGTCGTTCGACCTCTCGTCTATATGCAGATTCGTCATTGTCTCGAATGAGACCAATCACTGTTGTGTCATCTGCGAACTTCAGTAGCTTAACAGATGGATCATTGGAGATGCAGTCATTGGTATACAGAGAGAAGAGAAGTGGGGAGAGCACACAGCCTTGGGGGGCCCCTGTGCTAATTGTACAGGTATTTGATGTGATCTTGCTTAGCTTCACCTGCTGCTTCCTGTTTGTTAGGAAGCTTGTGATCCACTTACAAGTCTGTTCCGGTACCTGTAGCTGCTTTAGCTTAGTTAGAAGAATGTCTGGAATGATGGTATTGAATGCTGAACTAAAGTCTACAAAAAGGACCCTTGCATAGGTCTTTGGAGACTCAAGATGTTGTAGGATGTAGTGCAGAGCCATATTAACAGCATCATCTGTTGATCTATTTGCTCGGTATGCAAATTGCAAGGGGTCTAACAGCGGATCCATGATGGTTTTCAGGTAGGAAAGCACTAGCCTTTCAAAGGTTTTCATGACTACAGATGTTAAAGCAACTGGTCTGTAGTCATTCAGTTCCTTGATGGTGGGCTTCTTCGGCACTGGGATGATGGTAGAGTGTTTGAAGCAAGAAGGAACATAACACATCTCTAGTGATTTATTGAAAATATGGGTGAAGATGGGGGCCAATTGGTCAGCACAGACTTTTAAGCAAGAAGGAGTTATCTTGTCTGGGCCTGGAGCTTTTCCTGGCTTTTGTCTGTGAAATAGGTCCTGCACTTCCTTTTCTGTGATCACTAGGGGTTGTGAACCCAATGAAATGGGGTCAGTTGTAGGAGGCTTGGCTGTTGTTGGTGTGTCTGAGATGGGGGTTGTGGAGATAGGTGGCTGTAGTTTCCTTTCAAACCTGCAGTAAAACTCATTCAGGTCATCTGCCAGTTGTTGATTACCTTCAGCCTGGGAAGGAGGTTTGCCATAGCCGGTGATATTTTTAAGAGTTTTCCACATGTTTGCTGGTTCATTTGCTGAAAACTGATTCTTTAGCTTTTCAGAGTAGCTTCTTTTTGCTGCTCTGATCTCCCTTGTTAGTGCATTTCTGGCCTGATTGTACAGCATTTTATCACCTTTTCTGTAGGCTTCCTCTTTGGAATGTCGTAGCTGCTTAAGTTTAGGTGTAAACCAAGGTTTGTTGTTACTGTATATTCGCAAGTTCCTTGTAGGTACACATAGGTCTTCACAGAAGCTGACATATGATGTTACAGTATCTGTGAGTTCATCCAGGTCTGCAGAGGTATCTTTAAAAATATTCCAATCAGTGCAGTCAAAACATGCCTGTAGCTTTAATTTTGATTCCTCCGTCCAGGTCTTTACTGATTTAATTATTGTGCTATAGTGAATCAACATGCTCCATTTTAATTTAATTTAAATATATTATTTTTTTCTCCTGACTCTAGCCACTTATTTAGAAAGTGCAGAACCATGCATATTATTAAAAATCTTATGTGGATTTCAACCTTTTAAACGTGATGCACTCCTAATATTTAAACTGCTTGGGCATGCTATAAAAAGGTAAAGGTTCCCCTTGCACATACGTGCTAGTCGTTCCCAACTCTAGGGAGCGATGCTCATCTCTGTTTCAAAACCAAAGAGCGAGCGCTGTCTAAAGATGTCTCTGTGGTCATATGGCTGGCATGACTCAATGCCAAAGGCTCACGGAACACTGATACCTTCCCACCAAAGGTGGTCCCTATTTTTCTACTTGCATTTTTTATGTGCTTTCGAATTGCTAGGTTGGCATGGGCATGCTATAATGTATGCTAAATAAATTATAATAAATATAATTTATAAAAAATATTATAAATACATTATAATACATTATAATGTATGCTAAATACATTGGACATGCTATAATGTATGCTAAATAAATAATCTTTTCTCAAACTAAACAAAATTTGATGATACAATAATTTACCAGAAATTGAGGATTCCTAAATGCATGCTTTAGGAGAAGGGATACAATAGCATCTTCAGATCTAAGGTATTTACTCTAAAAACACCCCAAAGGAAGATCAACCATATCTAACATATTATTAAGAAAATGCTAATGTTTCTTTCTAGTTCATCTGTGTTTTGCATCTCAGAACAATAAATTCACTAATGAGAGCTCGATTTGTGAAGCCATGTTTGCTTCACTATGTTATTGGGTAATTATTTGCAAACAGAGCTCAAATTCAGCAGGAGAAACAGAAATTGAAAACAGATGTGTTTCTTCTGAGCCAAGATTTCCAAGCTCCTGTTGGCCTGTGAACGAGAGAAATGATTGTTCCCAAGTCTGAACTGGTGCCACAAGTGCTTGTTGGTTTTGCACAGCATTCTCCTGAAATCAAAATGCTGGAACATAAGTAACAAAATTCATAAGCCTCAGGTAATTTGTACTCAAGATTTTAATTGACTTTTAGGCAGCACCAGGGAGCTTCCTGTAATCTAATGACTTGAATCGACTGAATGTTTAGCATCCCTGTGCAACCATGTGAACATGGTATAAGAAATGGCCATACCTGAAGTTTTCATTTTCACAATCAGGGGTGAGGGGTGGGGGTGGGGAGTTATATTTAAAATCTGCTTCTTGATCTTAAGAAACCTAACAAGTACATTATGGTGTAGAAAGAGGCATGAGCTTGGTTAGCTATCCATTAGAAGTCCTGGGCTTAAACAAAAGCTGGGGTTTTTCTCGTATTTGATTCAGTGAAGCAGCTACTTCAAAGGGTGACCAAGATCAGTCACAAATGGGAATTAAGATTTTATTGGCTGAAGCCCCAATCCCTGCCTGAAATACCCACATCAGTGGGATTGAGGTGCACGAGTCTCCAGAGTTTCTTACAGTCTAGCAAGATGGTTTGGCTTGTCTAGCCATACTTTTTGTGCACATATGTGTGATTTCTGCAATGCATCACGCAGTGGCTGAAACATCTGTCCTCAGGCAGAATGATACATACATTCCTAGTTAACTAGGAAGATGATAGATAGCAGTGTTGGTGCTGCCAGACAATGAATACATAGAGAGGGAGCATGCAAAAGAATTAGTGGCCTTTTTTTAAGGCTATCAAACAATCAGAATAGAGCTGGAAGGGACCTTGGAGATCTTCTAGTTCTAGTTCTAGTTCTTGAATACAGCTCGCCTGTCTGGAACCCACACCTCATTTCTGACATAAATACAATTGAGCGTGTCCAGAAATATTTTACAAGAAGAGTTCTCCACTCCTTTGATTACAACAAAATACCTTATGCCACAGACTTGAAATCCTGGGTTTAGAAAATTTAGAACTCCACCGCCTTCGACATGACCTGAGTAACTCATAGAATCATCTATTACAATGTCTTTCCTGTCAAAGACTACTTCAGCTTCAATCGCAACAATACACAAGCACACAATAGATTTAAGCTTAATATTAACCGCTCCAATCTTGATTGCAGAAAATATGACCTCAGTAACAGAGTTGTTAATGCCTGGAATGCACTACCTGACTCTGTGGTCTCTTCCCAAAATCCCCAAAGCTTTAACCAAAAACTATCTACTCTTGACCTCACCCCATTCCTAAGAGGTCTGTAAGGGGCGTGCATAAGAGCACAAACGTGCCTACCATTCCTGTCCTATTGTTTTCTTTGATTATATCCAATTTGTATAGTTATTTCATGCTTATGCTTATATAAATGCTTATATATCATATAGTTAATTCATGCTTATGCTTATATATACAGTTGTGACAAATAAATAAATAAATAAATAATAAACCTATGTTCAAGCAGGAGACCCTATACCATTTCAGACAACTGACTGTCCAATCTATTCTTAAAAATCTCCAGTGATGAAGCACCGAAGTGATGAGGCAACTCGTTTTCCTGTCACCTTGAGTCAGTAAATGTGTCACATGTTTGACATTAATGGAGACTTTCAATATTCACAGTGTCCTTGCTTCCTTTTCCATCTCAGTCTGTTCTCAAAGGAAGTTTTCAGCATCAAGGTGCCGGGGATTAAACATGTATTTAAAATGTCATCCTGTTAATCACAATTAGCCAAAATCAGGACAGAGTTTGTGGATTTCCACAATGGCTCAATCAATGTGGCATTTTTGTAATGCAGCTTCTTCCTGTGGATGCAGTACTTTCTTTCGTTATTTCTGTATCACCAATATTCCTTGCAGGTTTAAACCTGCAACCGTTTTCTCAAAAGTCAGCAGTCTGCTGCTTCTGCTTTACCTATTCAGTTTGGTCTATGTGTGAGATCAAAAACACAATTAAATAATTTGCTTTGATGCAGACAGATGCTCATTTGCCTTTATGATCCTGTTTACAAAAAGCCTTTTCCATCAGTTCAATTGAGAGGAGTCTGCGAAGGGGTAGGGAAAACTTTGTATATGTGGATTTGTACACAATGCCATATTTCTCAACCTTGGCAACTTTAAGATTGTGGACTTCAACTCTCAGAATGGCTGGCTGGGGAATTCTGGGAGTCCACACATTTTAAAGTTGCTAGGGTTGCGAAACGTTAATATAATATATCAAAAATTGGCTGGGACAGTCATGATTTAGGAGGTAATCATCCTGCCTAAAAACAAACTATAAGAAATCTCTGGTCTGTAACAGCCTCCAGGACATCTTAAGAAAAAACAAGCTGATTCTGGGTTATGGAAGGACCTTAGCAAACGAGAGCAGTGCTTGTATCACCAAATGCCTGGGGGTGGTTCTGTCATGGGGGAAAGGCCAGGATATGTGCCAAAGGAGAATAGAAGGACTTTTCTTCTAGAAAAGGAGAAGGTAGAATAGAAAAATAAAAGAAAAAGTAGAATAGAAGAACAGAAGAATTTGTCTTGGTGAGACAATCACTGAAGCCAACAAGATTTATCTATCACTTATAAAATGCTTAAGTGCTTTAAAGGTAAAGGTTCCCCTGCACATGCGTGCTAGTCGTTTCTGGCTCTAGGGGATGGTGCTCATCTCCGTTTCTAAGCCGAAGAGCCAGTGCTGTCCAAAGACGTCTCCGTGGTCATGTGGCTGGCATTACTAAACACTGAAGGCACACAGAGCTCTGTTACCTTCCCACCAAAGTGGTCCCTATTTTTCTACTTGCATTTTTTATGTGCTTTTGAACTGCTAGTTTGGCAGAAGCTGGGACAAGTAATGGGAGCTCATTCCATTATGCGGCGCTAGGGATTTGAACCCCTGAACTGCTGACCTTCTGATCGACAAGCTCAGCGTCTTAGCCTCTGAGCCACCACATCCCTCTAGTCACAGCTTTTCTTTCATAGAACATAAAATAACAGGATATGTAGACACACACACACACACACACACACACACACACACACACACACACACATATATGTGTGTGTGTAGGTCTTTGATTATTCGGATTTTCTCCCATGTAAAATTGGAAGTGTCTTGGCGACGTTTCAACGAAGTCTCATTCGTCATCTTCAGGCTTCAGCTTCGTGCTTCTAGGAGCAATGTGTGATCGCAGCTGTTTCTTCCTTTTAACTGCTAGTGGAGGTTTGAACTGATTGGGTGGGAGGTTGGCTGTGTTCTGATTGGACGGGGTTTTTTGTGCTCTGATTGGCTGGGGGTGTGTCCTGTTTCGGTGTGGGCTTGGTTGTGCTCAGATTAGTCTGAGTTGCAGGGGGATTTGAGCTGGTAAACTGCATTGCTGTTGTTTGGCTTCGTGGTCGTGCTACATCTTCATGGTGGGTGTCAGTCTGCTGCATGTATGGATTGGAGGGGTTTGAAATGGCTAATGTTGCAGCTGTGGTCTGGCTTCTGGTCCTTGGTTGTGCTTCATCATCGGTGTTTGAGTCTGCTTTCTGGGTGGATGTGTGGTGGTGACATCCTGTGTGGCACTTGTGAGTGTGGGTCTGGTGTCATTCCTCGTGTTAGGGACACGTTTGTCAATAAGGGCGGGTTTCCAAATGGCTGGTAGGCAGGAGGTAGCATCTAGTTTATTCATGCTGTGTGGGCGTTTTTCTATCTCGATGGCTTCTCTGATTATTCTGTTGTTAAAGTGTTCAGTTTTGGCGATAGTTCTGGTCTTTTTAAAGTCAATATCATGTCCTGTGGCTTTAAGGTGTTGGACCAGGGAAGAAGTTGGGTCCTCTTTTTTGACTGAGTTCTTGTGTTCTTCAATGCGTGCACTTATTCTTCTGTTGGTTTGTCCGATGTATGTGGTGGGGCAGGCGGTGCATGGGATTTCATATACTCCTTGATTTTCTAACTCAATTTTGTCTTTGGGGTTTCTTAGGATGGGGGATATTTTTTGGTTTGTGCAGAATGCTGTCTTGATGTTGTGTTTGTGGAGGATCTTGCTGATTCTGTCTGTGGTGCCTTTTATATATGGGAGGAGGGCTTTGCTATTTTCTTGTTCTCTGTCTTGGATTTTAGTGGGGGTTTCTTTTTGGATTAGGTTGGTAATCTTATTTCTTTGGAATCCATTGGCTGTTAGTACGTTAGTGAGAGTGTATAATTCGGTTTTTAGGTGTTGTTCATCAGCTAAGCGTTTTGTTCTGGAGATGAGTGTCTTGGCTATGGAGTTGATCTGTGCTGGTGTGAGACTGCATGCAGAAACGTCACCAAGACACTTCCAGTTTTACGTGGGAGAAAACCTGAATAACCAAAGACCTACATACAAACACCAGCAAAAACCTCAGAAAACATATATATATATATATATATATATATATATATATATATATATATATATATATATATATATATATATATATTTTTATTCGGATTTTCTCAAAAGTCAGCAGTCTGCTTTCTGGGTGGATGTGTGGTGGTGACATCCTGTGTGGCACTTGTGAGTGTGGGTCTGGTGTCATTCCTCGTGTTAGGGACACGTTTGTCAATAAGGCGGGTTTCAAATGGCTGGTAGGCAGGAGGTATCATCTCGTTTATTCATGCTGTGTGGGCGTTTTCTATCTCGATGGCTTCTCTGATTATTCGGATTTTCTCCCATGTAAAATTGGAAGTGTCTTGGCTATGGAGTTGATCTGTGCTGGTGTGAGACTGCATGCAGAAACGTCGCCAAGACACTTCCAATTTTACGCGGGAGAAAACCCGAATAACCAAAGATCTACATACAAACACCCGCGAAAACCTCAGAAAAGGATATATGTTGTCCTTAACTTACAACAGTTCATTTAGTGTCTGTTCAATGTTACAATGGCAATGAAAAAAAAGGCTTATGACCAGTTTTCACACTTACGACCATTGCAGCTTTCCCCATGGTTACATGATTACAAAATTTGGATGCTTGGCAACTGGCTTGCATTAATGACAGTTACAGTGTCCCGGGGTCATGTGATCACTTTTTGAGACCTTCTGACAAGCAAAGTCAATGGGGAAGCCAGATTCACTTAGCAAACCATGTTACAGACTGAACAACTGCAGTGATATACTTAACAAATATGGCAATAAATGTTGTAAAGTGGGGCAAAATTCACTTAACAAATGCCTCGCTTAGCAAAAAAACATTAGGCTCAATTCTGGTTGTAAGTCAAGGATTACCTGTATATTTATAAATACAGGCACATAGATACCATATTTTTCAGAGTATTAGATGCACTTCCCCCCCTAAAAGAGGGTGGAAATGTTGGTGCATCTTATACACTGAATACAGCCATTTTTGGCCTCCCAAAACCTCACCCTGACATCCCATTTTTCACAAAAACGGAATGCACAGAGGGTTTTGGAGGCCTGCAGAGAGCTCCTCGGGGCTGGGGAGGGCAAAAACGTGACATGTGGGGGTTTGGGAGGCCAAAAATGGGCGTGTTTTTGGCCTCCCAAACCCCCCACATATCACGTTTTTGCCCTTCAACCCTCAGGAGCACTCTGCAGGCCTCCCAAACCCTCTGTGTATTCTGTTTTTGTGAAAAACGGGCCCATTTTTTGCAAAAACAGGACAGACAGAAGGTTTGGAAGGTCTGCAGAGTGCTCCTGGGGGCTGGGGAGGGAAAAAACCAGACACGCAGAGGCCAAATACTATTTTTTTTCTTGTTTTCCTCCTCGAAATCTTGGTGCATCTTATACTCTGGTGTGTCTTATAGTCCAAAAAATACAGTACTCAGTTTTGCCAAAGATTGGGTTTAGATTTGTAGGATTTAGACAGAAAGATAATCCATGTTAAGATGGTCCAATTAATCATTTTACTGAAAAGAACGAAGAAAATCCTTAAATTCCTTTGATCATGGGCATCCCAGACAGGAATGGACACACTCCTAGGATTATTGAAAGCCTGTGGCATGCAAGGAGTCTGAACTGCATGCTTCATTCTAGAATTTATAGCTTACAAGTAAGGATGTGAATACAATATTTGAGTTTTAAATAGATACTAGAAAATAAGTTACACATTCCAGAAAAGATAAAGTTACTCTTTAAATCAATTCCAGCTGTTACTCATTTAAATGTTGGATGGCTTCATCAACTTTTAAAGATAATGATGTTCTTCTGCATGGCTCTCTATATCAGGAATACCATATCCAGGCGACAGCATTATTGATGACTAGTACATTATAGAAAAGGGTTACAGTTTTCTCTAACAACTGTTGGGGTGTTTTCAGCACAAATATGTTATGTCTACTTATAATTTTTTAAAAGATGGGCTGAATTGCAGAAATCAAAATAATTTCAAATTTCCCCATGTTTCGGAATGCTTATTCTAAACCACATAATAAAAGGAACAGGACAGGCAGAGCAGTAAACACAGAACTACTTTTCCAGATTTTGTTCTCATTTGTTTGTTTCAACCCACCCAATGTATTATTTTTCAGCAAATTGGAGAGTAGAGTGTTTCCAAACAATGACATAGCTAGGGAACATGCGTGGAGAGCACACAAAAGCCAATCTCCTTATTTATTGCATTGAGAAAAAGTGCATAAATGCAAAGTCAGTTGTCAAAACATTCAAACATAAGTATAGATAGCAATTAGAATAATTAGAAAATAATTAGAATTTTTTTATTGGCCAAGTGTGATTGGACACATAATGAATTTGTCTTGGTGCATATGCTGTCAGTGTACATAAAAGAAGATACCTTCATCAAGAATCAAAAGGTACAAAACTTAATGACAGTCATAGGGTACAAATAAGCAATCAGGAAGCAATCAATATCAATATAAATCATAAGGATTACCAGCAACAAAGTTACAATAATACAGTCATAAATGGAAGGAGATGGGCGATGGGAATGATGAGAAGATTAATAGTAGTGCAAATTTAGTAAATAGTTTGACAGTGTTGAGGGAATTATTTGTTTCGCAGAGTGATGGCGTTGGGAAAAAACTGTTCTTGTGTCTAGTTGTTCTGTGTGCAGTGCTCTACAGCATCGTTTTGAGGGTAGGAGTTGAAACAGTTTATGTCCAGGATGTGAGGGATCTGTAAATATTTTCACAGCCCTCTTTTTGATTCGTGCAGTATACAGGTCTTCAACAGAAGGCAGGTTCATAGCAATCAACACTGGGTGATTTGTGTTTGTGGGAAACTGCTTTTCTTATGCCAAATAATGTTTTAGCCCCAGTTGGTTAACTCATTATTTAGACGTATTTCTTGATTTTGGCTTAGCAAAGACTACTCCCACTGTGCCCAACTATCTGAGTCCTGGTGCCTAATCCTTGGTTAGAAAGTATCCTTTTAGAACTTAACAGTCACAATATGAGTTTGGACATGAAAGGCTGAAACAACAATGACAACAAAATTGTGTGCTTTATTATGCATTGAAATTTATTATGCATTGAAAGAACCTGTTTTTGTTTCTACTCTTTATCCCAGTATGGTATCAATTACCACTCTGGGGATAGGAACTGGCATCTTTGGATAAACGCCAGGGTTCCAGATTTCTAAAGAGCCCAAAATAAATATATTCTTCTAGGAATTCAGTGAACCATAATTGCCTTGTAACCATTATTTAAATTATTACAATGCTGTGGAATACTGCTATTGTAGCATTTTCAGAATTAAAATAACCCCTCTGGAATGTTCTATAAGTTTAAGCTGATAGTTTCAGGCCATCCAACAATTATTGGTGAGTTGCATGCAAAGACCATCAGTTATTACACAATTACTGATCTTATAATGTTCAAAACACAATATTCTTATCTTTGTGACAACATGCCAATTAAGATAGTCTTTCTCCTTGGTTAGTTTTCATTCACTGAATTTATTATTGTACAGTATTCTTTTTCTTTAAATACAATGCTGGGGGAGGTGATCTCCCAAAAATGAAAAAAAAAAGTTTTCCCTACCCTTAATTTCAAATGTGAAATTGGATTTTTGTGTAGTTGACTGTTTGCATGGAGCTGGTACTATTTCGCATGAGAAGAGTGTTTTATCTAGAAAATGTTCAAGAGTACATTAATCACCTACGAATATAGAAATATTGATTAACAAGTGTTCAGTATTTATGGTGGAATAAGAATTAATACTCAAGAATAGGGGTGTCAAACTCAAGGCCTGAGGGCCAGATCCGTCCTGCGGGTACTTAGATCTGGCCTGCGGTGCTTCTGCTAGTGAAAACAGGCTCCCAAGCTCCATTTTTGGCTGCCATGGTCTCCTGCAACCCTCTGCCAGTGAAAATGGAGTTTGGGACGGAACCCTCCCGTTTTCACTGGCAGAGAGTTGCAGGAGACCATGGCAGCCAAAAATGGAGCTCGGGAGCACGTTTTCGCTGGCAGCGTGCTTGGGCCCCCACAGGCGCCCCCAACATGAGTAATGTGCCAGCCACACCCATCCTGGCCATGGCCCCCCCCACCCCCCAAAGTCACAACCTGATGTGGCCCTCTATGAAATCGAGTGACATCGCTGCTCTAGAGGGATTTGTTTAAATATTGATTGTTAACTTACTAAGTATATTACATTTAATATGTACTATTTTCCTAGTAAGCAATTCCATGTTATATTATATGGATGTTTTGAATATCTTTGGCTGTATATTAGATTTGTTACAGAAATAAATGCATTTTATTCAGGCTATTATATATAGTTTGTTTGCATTCAGGGTTTTTTTAAAAAAAAGTTTTATTCATAGTTTAAATAAATTAATAAAAATTACTATTTAAAATGGTAATCCAGAAGGGTTGCATATATTAATTGCTAAAACTCTATTAAGAGTCTACCCAGATGTTTTACATAGGTCTTTTGAGTACCATTTTAATATAGATAATTATCATTAAAGATCTGAACTAACTTTTAGATTCTTTGTTAGAGTGCACTGCTACTATAGCTAAATTTAATTCTTGCATATGGAATGTGCTGTAAGGATATATGCTTAATTTGATGTGACTTTTAAATCCTTCACAGCAAGAAAACACTTTTTTTCCAACTCCATAAAAGATATATTGCAAGATCTAATCTTGTTATAGCAACATTAACAATTTATATAAGAAAAAATGTTATTTTTAAAAATGGTATTTAAATAATCCATCCTTAAATAATTTTTTATTTCATTAAAAAAGCTTTTTTTTATAAAAGAGCTGAAAGATTTTTAAAGATTTTTAAAATGTAAAAACAAAGATTCAGTAAATTTAATGGTTTGAAAAATTTTTAAGGTATATATTTGTGGACATATTATTGCATATAATTTGCATAAACTGCCCAGAATACCTTATCAGTGAAATGAGTGGCATATAAATTTAATAAAAATAAAATAAAATGTGCTTCATGGAAAAGGAACACTATACTTAAATAATAAAATTGCAGGATGAAGGCTTCTTCCACATGTTTCCAACCAATATAGTACTGAGCTTTCTTTTGTCAGTTGAGCCCACAATAACTTGCTAGTGTCATCAATCCACCTTGTTTTAAGTCTCTTTTCTGGATGTTTTTCAACCATTCTTTGACTGCCTTAGTCCACCTGCCATCAGTTCTTCTTGTTATGTGACCAGCCCATTTCCATTTCAATTCTTTTATTCTCTTGATGATATTGTATCAGTGGTGGGTTTCAAAATTTTTTACTACTGGTTCTGTGGGTATGGCTTGGTGGGAGTGGCATGGCTTGGTAGGTGTGGCTTGGTGGGCATGGCAGGGGAAGGATACTGTAAAATCTCCATTCCCTCCCTAATCCAGGGGAAGGTTACTGCAAAATCCAGGGGAAGGTTACTGGCCTCTGTGGCTCAGTCTGTTATTAACACAGCTGCTTGCAATTACTGCAGGTTCTAGTCCCACCAGGCCCAAGGTTGACTCAGCCTTCCATCCTTTATAAGGTAGGTAAAATGAGGACCCAGATTGTTGGGGGCAATAAGTTGACTTTGTATATAAATATACAAATAGGATGAAGACTATTGCTAACATAGTGTAAGCCACCCTGAGTCTTCGGAGAAGGGCAGGATATAAATGCAAATAAAAAATAATTTTAAAAAAATCCCCATTTCCTCACAATCAGCTGGGACTCGGGAGGCGGAGAATAGATGGGGGCGGCGCCAGTCAGAATGTTTACTACCAGTTCTCCAAACTACTCAAAATTTTCGCTACCGGTTCTCCAGAACTGGTCAGAACCTGCTGAAACCCACCTCTGTATTGTATACTTTAATTTGTTCTCTAATCCATGTGAAGGTCTTTCTATCTTGTCTCATGATTGCCTAGCTTGTATCTTTCCATGGATCTTTGTGCCACTCATAGCTTTTGTATTGATTGTGAGGTTAGTGTCCATTTTGGCTGGCATATGTGTAGCACACACTTATCAAAAACTTTCTCTTCAGGCATAGTGGGAGGTTGTTCTTGAAAATGCTGTTTGCGTGCTCTCCCCTGGTATAGCCAACAAAGCCAGGAAAGCCTGTGGCTTAGAGGTTAATACATCTACCTAATATGTAAGTAGCCCAGGTTCAAATCCCAGAAGGCTATGGGTAGCTGACAAGAACTAAATAGCTTGAAATAGAACTATACTAGTCTCCCTTTGTTTCTTTGCTAGTAAAATATAAATTTAACACAAAAATAGTTTTATTTATTTTTATTTTTATTTTATTTATTTGTCACAACATCATACAAAAAGATTATGTAGTATATACACATATAAACATATATAGGAAGAAGAAAAGAAAAACAATAGGACAGGAACGGTAGGCACGTTTGTGCGCTTATGCACGCCCCTTATGGTCCTCTTAGGAATGGGGTGAGGTCAATAGTAGAAAGTTTTTGGTTAAAGCTATTAGGATTATGGGAAGAGACCACAGAGTCAGGTAAAGTATTCCAAGCACTGATGATTCTGTTGCAGAAGTCATATTTTCTGCAATCTAGATTAAAGCGGTTTACATTAAGTTTAAATCTATTGGTTGCCCTTGTATTATTGCAATTAAAGCTGAAGTAGTCTTTGACAGGAAGGACATTACAATAGATGATTCTGTGAGTTAAACTTAGGTCTTGTCGAAGGCGACGGAGTTCCAAGTTTTCTAAGCCTAGGATTTCAAGTCTGGTGGGATAAGGTATTTTGTTGTTTTCAGAGGAATGGAGAACTCTTCTTGTAAAATATTTCTGGACACGCTCAATTGTATTGATGTCAGAGATGTGGTGAGGGTTCCAAACAGGTGAGCTGTATTCTAGAATTGGTCTAGCAAATGTTTTATATGCTCTGGTTAGTAGTGTGGTGTTTTGGAAAAGAAGCTACGCAAAATTAGGTTTACAACTCTTAGAGCTTTTTGCTATGTAGTTGCAGTGGGCTTTGGCACTTAGATCATTTGACATGAAAACTCCAAGGTCTTTAACGGGATGGGGTCGTCTGTAAGGTAATGTCCATCTAGTATGTACTTAGTTTTAGAGTTCTTTTTCCTATATGTAAGACTGAGCATTTGCTGGTTGAAATTTGAGCTGCCAATTTTAGACCAAGCGTTAGATGGTCAAGGTCGTTTTGAATGATAGAAGTGTTGTCTGTGGTGTTAAATAGTTTGACATCGTCAGCAAAGAGAACACAATTACTTGAGATATGGTCACAAAGATCATTAATGTATAGAATAAAGAGTGTTGGTCCAAGGACGCTGCCTTGAGGAACGCCACTCTTGACAGGAACAGGATTTGATAAAGCATTGCCAATTTTGACCACTTGTTGTCTGTTAGACAGAAAAGCAGATATCCATTTGTGGAGGGGTCCTGAGATGCCATAGGATGTTAGTTTAAGGAGAAGTTTATCGTGTACTACTGAGTCAAAAGCTTTGCAGAAGTCTATGTAGATTGCATCTATTGATTTGCCTTGATCTAGATTTGAAGTCCATATGTTTTTGCAGTGGAGAAGTTGTAAGTTACATGATAACTTTTTCCTGAAACCAAATTGTTTGTTGGAGAGTAGGTTGTTAGTTTCTAAGTGTGAGGTAATGGATTGATTGATGATAGATTCCATGACTTTGCAGGTGACGAGCAAAGGGAGATCGGTCTGTAGTTTTCGACTAAGCTGGGGTCTCCTTTTTTGAAGATGGGGATGACTGTGGCTAGTGACCAAAGTTTGGGAAGAGAACTGGTAGTGAAAGCTTTATCAAAGATAATACTTAGGGGTTCAGCTATATTAATGGAAAGTTTTTAAGAAATATGCACATAGACTATCAGGTACAATAGAAAGCGATGGTTTTAAGTTGTGAAGAGCTTTACCAACGTTGTATTCTGTGAAATCTATATGAGTTAAATCATCATAGTCATTGCTGGTTCGTTTTTTGAATGTTGGATATGTGTTATCGGAGTTAACAAAACTGAGCCAAAGAAAATGTTGAAGAGGTTTGCTTTGACTGTTTCGTCATTACATTCTTTGTTGTTAGAATCTTTTAGTGGTGGGATGGATCTTGAATCTTTAAGTTTACTGTTGACAAAATTATAAAAGGCACGATTGGAATTTGTGCGTAGAAGGTTTTCTTCTTGCTTGGTGTGGTAATTTGTGCATTCAGTTTTATTTTGGTTGCATATGTTTCTGTAACGGTTTCTGAAGTTTGTAACATAGCCTTTTTTGTTTCTTTTCCAGAGGGATTTTTTTTTTGATTGAAGCTTTTTTATTGATATGGGTAGTTTGTTTTTCTTGGACATGGTAGTCATTCGTGGTACATATAATTTAATGACTCTATTGATTTCAAGTAGGAAGACTCTATAGAGGTCATCAGCGGTTATGCAGGTTGCAAACAGATTTTGCCAGTTCAGAAGTGAAAGATCGTTGTTTATAAGGTCGTAATTGGCTTTCTTGAAGTTGTAGTTGGGAGTTCTGGTGTTATGACGATTTAAGTATGGACGTATATTGAGACGAAAATCAATCATGCAGTGGTCACTGTTTGAAAAGGGTTCTTTAATTTGTAGTCCGTAAATTGAGTTTGGATTGTTGCAGAAGATGAGGTCAAGGCAGTTGTTGAGTCTTGTATTGTTAGTTACAAGTTGTTCAAGACCTAGGTTTGTAACAGCATTGTATAGTGTAGTATGGATTGGGTCAGTTGAACATTCATTGGTTGTCCAGTTAATGAGAGGTAGATTTAAGTCACCCAGGAAGATAAAAGAAGCAACTTCTTGCGAAGGCCCCTGGATGGGGGCTGAAAGGTGAAAGCAGAAGCAGTATGCTCCTACCCATATTTGGGTAGACCAGGTTGCCCTGATAAAAGACACTTCTTCCAAGAAGATTGAGAAAGGAATGGGTAATATTGTATCACCTTGTTGTACACCTTGTTTTATACTGATTTCTACTTTAAGATCATTAAGGCAAATGTAGGCACTGTTTTTTCATATATTGATTGTAGTAAGTTTATGTAAGCAGTATCTACTTCTTGAACAATGCATTGATTATTGGTTGTTGGAATACTTAGTCAAACGCCTTTTTGTAGTCAATGAAAACTATGCACAGAGACATGATGCACTCATTGTGCCTTTCAGTGGTTTGCTGAACAGCCTGAGTGTGATCCATTGTGCTGCAGCCACTTCTGAACCCTGCCTGTTCCTTTGTGCATCATTTAATGTTCTCAATATTCTTTCTGCTATTATGTTGGTGAAAACCTTGCAGAGGACTAAAAGAAGGCTAATTGGGTGATAGCTCTTTAATTTCTTCTTCTTTTTTTTTTTTTTTTTATAAAAGTTTTATTTTTACAATCATATCAAATAATTCATCCAATGTACAGTTACATACAATTAGTCGGGCTTGCCCAGTCACCACCACCCTTTTTAACACTCTTCCTCTTCTACCTTCTTTACTTTCCAAACCTTCCTCTCCTTCTCTTATCTACATCCACTCCTCCTCCACCCTACACCTTCCTTCTCCTCTACTATCCCTCTTCCTTCCTCTTCTCCTCTTTTCTACCTCCTACTCTCTTTTCTCCCTCCCCACCGTTCTAAAATGGTAACTATGCAGACCCGACCCTACATTAATTATATTTCTTCAATAATCCCTGTACATTAACCATCACTCCATCTCTACCAAACCCCCCCCAATTCCCCTCCCCCTTACCCCCACCCCCACCCGACTTCCCAGAACAAAATGCAGGGTCAAAACTAACAATCATAATCCAAAATAATTCCTAAATTATAATCTTTAGTCACACCACACTTAGTCACACTCTCAATTCCCCTCTCCTTCAAAAATATATCTAATACAAAATATTTCCTAAATTTACTCATATGCTATTCGATATTTTTTTTTTATCTGATACTTATTTTAAATATAATCAATCCACATTTTCCATTCTAAAATATATTTTTCTAGTATATAGTCTTTCAAGTAAGCGGAGATTTTTGTCATCTCTGCCAGATTTGATACTTTGAGTGTCCATTTGTTGTTTTGTTTTGTCCATTCTTCGATTGTAGGTAATTCTTCTTTCTTCCAATACTGAGCAATCAAAAGTCTTGCGACTGTTATTAAGTTCAAAATCAATTTAGTCTCTATAGCTGTATAGTCCATAATTATTCCTAGTAGAAAGAACTGCGGAGTAAACTTAATCTTCTTTTTCAAAATATTCTGCATGATCCACCAGCCTTTAATCCAAAATACTTTAACTTTTTTACAAGTCCACCATATATGGTAATAAGTAGCATCTTCACAATCGCATCTCCAACATTTAGCAAGATCTAATATGTGTTTCTTGTAAACAGGTAATGTCATTTTTAAATTATTTCAAATAATGAAATACTTTCCTTCTCTTCTGCGGTGAATTCAGGCCATTAACATTCCAAGATAATAGTTTAATTGCCATTATCGGCCAAAGGAAACTTTTGGAACACCAGCCGCAGATCACATTTACTTTAGGCCTTGCTCCTCCCACTGTTTCCATTGTAGTAGTTGCCAGTTGTTGTTGTGCCTTCATCTCTTGTTCCTTGCGTTTAGCAGCAGCTCTAGTCAGCCTTTGTTCTTTTGAATCTAAACCCGTCGTAGGTATTTCCAACACTTGTAATAAATCTTCTTCCATCACAATCTGTTCTTGTACCTGCTTCACTTCTCTTCCTTCACTTCAGCCTCCTTCTTCTAGCTTCCAATGGGGGAAGACTTCCAACTTTTAATACCTCAACATAAAATTCTCTTGCTTTTCCAACCGTATTGAAACGACGTACTTTCCCTGCATAATATACTATTATACCAGTTGGAATATCCCATCTATATTCAATCTGATGTTTTTTAAGTTCATTCACCAGGAAGGCAAATTCCTTCCTAGCCCTTAACATTTTTGGTGGAATTTCCTTTAATATCAAGATATCTTGACCAGCAATCTGAATCTTCTCCCCCTTATATGAAGCTTGCAAAATCTGATTTCTCACTATTCTGTTTGTAAAATAAATAACAACATCCCTTGGCAACTTTTTTGCCTTGCTATCCAAGAATTCACACGATATATTTTTCAATTTGATAAGCCACATCTGCTGGACGAGCTGCTAATATCTCAGCAAATACTTCAGAAAAATTTCCCTTAAATTCTCTTCCTTATTTTCTTTCAAACCTCGGATTCTAAGAGCAAATTCCATATTTCTGTATTGTATCAAAACTATTTCATCCTCTGTCTTTTCCATTTTACTTTGAAATTCATCCATTTTATTTTCTAATTTTGAATTACGTTGCTTAATTACTTCAACCTCCTCTTCCAATAAAATCACATTCGTTGCCAAACTTTGTACTGCCATTACAAATCCTTCTTTAACTTCTTTATTTCCCACTTGAATTTCTGATATCTGCTCTTTCATTTCAGACATCTCATCAGTTATAACTTTAAAATTTTCTTCTATAAAGCCTTTTAAGTTCTCTTGTAACGCCTCTAAATTCAATGTTCTAGTCTCTGCTGTATGAGCTGGAGAGGCACCAGCTGATAAAGTTCCAAAGCTCTTTGTTACAGTAGACTTTAATTGTTTGGCTGCCATCTTCTATAAAATTATTTATTTATTTATTTCCAACTTAATATTCACTTTAAATCTTCTTAACTTCTGAGAAACACAGTCTTTTAAAGCAGTATTTAAAATCTCCTAGATTCTATCAGCAGGCAGCAAAAGAGTTAAAGCAGCAAGTAACATGCAAATTACCAACTGCAGAGGCACACGCTGAAAGTATCACTTTCGCTTTCCACTCGTTAACTTGTTAACAATTCGCCTCCATTTTCTTGCTGTTTTCAAGCTTGTTACAAAGTATCGGGGAATCGGCTTGGCTACTTGCTTAAAGTTCTCCCACTTTCGTTCTGTCCGGTATAATCCTTTATTGTCCAAAATAAATCTCGGCGTTTGGTTGTGGTGATTGGTTCCGCCAAAGCAGAAGAATCCTCGGATCTGGAGCTCTTCGGGTTACTGGAGGGAACTTAACCCTTCAAACCCCTTTTTTCTCAGGGGCTTTAGGGAAATTCAACCTCTGCCCTCAGCTCACCCCTTCTCCTTCTCCCGAAGAGGGGGTTTTCCGAACCGCTGGGCAGCAGATTTAAGCTGTCCTAGCGATTCCACATAATCCAGAGGTTGGTGATCGTAAAGATCACCGCCATCACCTACGTTGCCAAACCGGAAGTCGGTCTTCAATTTCTTCTGTCAATCCCCTTGACTAAAGAAAACAACAAAGGAAGCACGATTTACGTGGTTTTGCTTTAAATGGCTCTTAATTAGCTAACTAATTAATTAAATGTTTATGGCTGCCCACCCACCATCACCTCTAATGCCAAGAATGAGGGGTTAAAGTATAGAATCTTGAAACTGGGAATTTAATTTTTTTTATTAGTGAAGTCATTAAGCTTTGAAGTTTTTCATTTCTGTTGCTCACGTTGTTTGGACGACAGGCTAGAAACTAATATCTTTGATAAGCCTGTATTGATCTCTTTATCTGCTGATTCTTTTTACCTAAAGGCATTCCACCCTCTCATTCTCAAGAACCATTTTTTAATATCTTGCAAGGAAATTCCCCCACTCCATTAGCCTATGTGGTTTGTTGTGAAAACACAAACATGCCCTTTGATCAGTGATCATTCCCCTTAATGACACACCTCCCCTCCTCTGCCTTCACCTCCCCATCCTTCTCCTCTTGGATTTCTTTAAAAAATTAGTTAAATGATAAGATAGTGGTGATAGATAGACCAGGTGTTTTTGAAGGGGTGTTTTGTGTGTGTGCATGTTAAACTAGGTAAAATTTACAAGAACTTTGTTCTTCCAGTCTAAGTGATAGGAAGCAAATGGTAAAACCGGTATTATCTTTCTTCCTTTCTCCTTTTGGGGAGAAGGGTTAAACTATTTTTGCACATGTGCCAGCTGGAGAATCCACCCCTTAGAGACTGTGGAGAACAGAGTCCAGACAAGGCATCGCTATGGCCATATCTATGAAAAGGGTTAAAGGTTGGAAAGGGATGTTCTAAGCCAGAATTAGTTCAAGCCAGATGAGAAACACACAGCTGAACACTGCAGTGCAGAAAAATCCTGAGTTAAGCCATAGAGTCCTGGATTAGATTCATCAGTCTCAGTCAGAACTCAGTGAACATCAACACTGATTATAAGACTATGACTAAACAGTAAACCGGTATACCAGAGGTGGTAATCAGCAGGTTCAGACCAGTTTGACTTGATGCTGTCCTATTTAGGCATGTTTTTGAAGCCAGGCGCATGTGCGGAAGGCATGTGCACAAGCAAAGCACATGCGTGGATGTGCTCACATTTTCAGTGCTGGGTGAACTGGTAGGTAAATTATTTGAATCCCATCTTTGCTGTATACATTAAGCAAAGTGTTGTTTTCATTCATTAATAGAGGGATTGTGTCTTATCAAAGTACTGTGGAGGAAATGTATCTGTTGTGGACCACCAGCGGATTGCGGAGCTGGCAGCAGAGTCAGACAGTGAAGAGGTAGGGAAGGAACATGGGCCAGTCCTGGAGTCTGGGGAAGGCTTGGATGAGGGCTCTGCATCAGGGGCAGAGAGGGGGCCAGAGCCATCTGGGAGTTATGTGCTGCCTCCGGAACCTCTAGAATCAGACATCAGCGAGGCAGAGAAACAGGGGGAGCCTGTTCCCAGTGCATACATGTACAGAGCTGCCAGAAGGCAAGTACAGTTAAGACAAAAGGGACAACTCAGGAGTAGGGCTTGGAGATGATTGGCCCCTTCTATAAGACATAAAGGAGGAACAAAGGCATGTAAGCCTTTGTAGGAAGCAACTTTGTTCATTCTGGTCAGTTTAAATTCTGAAGCTCCGTTTTGACTCTGTGCTTTGTGTGGCCTTGCAAAGCTAATTGCCAATTAGGTCTTTGGCAGCATGTCAAGGGAGATAAAGGTGGGTGCTTATCAGCCTTATCCCGAAGGACTGTGGCAGACTTCTTGCAGACTCTTTACAAACTATTTATGACTCATTACAGGCTGTGAATGAACAGAATTCACAGCTGTTGAAATAAAAAGAGGGTTTTCGTGTGCTTTTTTTATTTTATTTCCCAATAAGGAAAACCCATCCAT
The DNA here is from genome assembly GCF_028640845.1 of Ahaetulla prasina. NCBI lineage: Eukaryota > Metazoa > Chordata > Lepidosauria > Squamata > Colubridae > Ahaetulla > Ahaetulla prasina. Next base: position 276,516,025 of record NC_080539.1, read on the forward strand.
ATTTAAGAAGTGAGAAAAAGAAAGGAAGAATGCTCAAAAGAAAAAATAGAAGGAGATGGTATCCAAAAGAACCTCCAAAATAATGTTCCAGTACAAATGAAACTATTTTAATTCAAAATAATGTACAAAATTACACAGTATTGTTTGCTGCTTGGCTGCTTTTGGATGATTACTCAACAATACCACTGTCTGCTATTTTATAAATAGAAAAATGGAGAATGTTCAAATGTCCACCTTCCCAATTACTTGGATACACTTTTAGAGGAAAATGTACATGGCTTCAAAAGTTAGAGAATTCAGACATTTTTTCAGTTAATAATGCAGTTACTAATCCATGTGAAAAATTGTACCAGTTAAGAAATTAGCAGCATGTAGAATAATTGTTCTCACTCCAACATCTATCTCTATCATTACAACCCTCATCCTCATAAATCATCTCTGTATATATCTGTAATTATGTGTTGTTCTAAGTTATGTACTATTATAATTGAAGTTGGGATTTAGAGGGAATAAATTCTACTCTCCTCACTTTAGATCTGTATTTATTTCATGAAGTTTGAAAATCTTTCTCTGCTTAGTATTCATCTTATGCTGATTTTAACCCTTCCTGGCCAGTCTCCCTGGTATTTAGATATCCTAAAATAGCAGCACTGTTGGCACATGTGCAAAAATGGAGCATACATAATTATTTGTTTGTTCCCTAAAAATTGATATGCCACCCACTCCCATGTGTGACATCAGGTGGTTTACAAATATTGATGCATAAATTAAAATCTGGCTAAACACTACAAAAAAGAAGTTAGCTATGTTTATTTGTTTTCTATAGAATGGGTTTTTGAACCAAAACAAAAATTGTTTAAAATCTAACTATGAAGTTAGAGCAAATCTGAATACAAATGAATTGAAACTACAATACAGAGAGTTTTGTGGTTTGCAAGATTAAAGTGAAGGTCATGAAATACTGTTGTGGCAAATAGATGCAGATATATTCAGATACTATGTATATGATTATTATAATTTAAAAAATTATCCTGAAGTCTTTGAAATCCCAAAGCACTTTTTTTTAATATAAAACCATCTTTTGTGCATGAGATGATTTTGCAAATATAAAATATCAGGATACCGGGCTCTGTAAGGAAATTACTTTAAATTACAACCTTGTCAAGCAGTGAAACTGCTTAAAATGTTCTTTTGATGTTACTGATTAGAAAGAGACTACTTTTCACAATCCATTTTAGGTACTGGGGTATGTAGGGAAGATACAGAAAACAGATTATGAAATCAGAACCATTTAAGTGTGTCCTTTAGAGGGGAGAAGAACAATCATATATTTCCAGGGTCAGACCCCAGATCAACTCATTGATTTCTGAAGAAATACATCTAATGAGCATTTCTTTTATCAGTTCACAGAAATATTGTGCTAGGGAATAGTAATCCTGTTGGCTGTAGGCTATCATTGTTTAGGACATTCTTTTAAATGCCTTCATGATCTGTAAAGTGAACTACAGATTCTGCAATTAATTAATTTAGACTGGACCCAGGGATACCAATATACTTTCAAGGCTACAGTCTTCCTTGAGTGCATTGTTTTCTCTCCCTTTTCTTTTGCACACATCTTTGTATATAGCATCCGGATTTATCTTTTCCTGTGTTTCATGTGACGATCTTCAGAAAAAGAAAATTAATATGAGAAGTTACAATGCTTATAAAAAGAAAAATAACCTGGTGCTTACACCAATGCCTATGGAAGACTGACTTCAGCCTCAGAGCCCTTGCCGTCTATGGTTAATAGGAGTTGCGACAATTTATTACAGTTGTTTTCAATTGTCTTTGAACTTACCAAATTGGGAAGTAAATTCTAGGTCTTTGCAAAGTGGGCTCTATCTGCTTTGGCACTTTACTTTGAGCATCAGAAGTGATAGATTTGCCCTGGCATTTAAAGACTTGTGTCAGGGCCAAATAATTTCCTACCAGCTGCTCCATTCAAACCAAATGGCTTCACCACCTGTATTATAAAAGGCATTCAATCTCATTTATCCTTGTGGACAGAGCATTTATTGTCCACTGGAAGAGTTCTGGGACTGACTTTCCACAGATATGCTGTAGATTTGGGTAGACACAAGTAATCTGTCATCTAGATTGCATGATTTCCTAGGCATCATTACTGGCTGCCTTTTTTTCCTGCCCTTTCCTGAGCCAAGAGAAAGTATCAGGGATATCAACTGTAAGACTGTCATCAAATTTAGGAACCCAAATGAATGTGTGTCAACCTACTGATAAGGGCCTGCATATTTGTACTAATACTTGAAAAGATGCAACCCTATTTTTAGCACTTATATTTAATTACAGCTGTTTATGATCTTGGGTTGGATAGTGTTTTTTTATATAGGATGAAAAGGTGATGTGAAAAGCCAGGTCTGCCAATTTTTCCTTGATGGTTATATCCTTCCTGTAGTTTCTAATTGTTGCAGATCCTCACTTCAATGTGCATGCTTACTAATTGGGCCATTGATGCTGTGTGACGAGAGAGTAAGAGGGTTTGGAAGGTAACTTGAAGAAAAATATAGGCTAAAATGCTTTTCCCCCCTGAGGGTAGCTATTAATGTCAAAGATATCACTGATGCAAGAAATGAGAAGAGGACCTGGAAATAGATTGATCATATGTTAGGTGCACTTGTTTCACATCAGATGGGAAAGCATGATCTTTTCTGGTGAGCAATTTTAAAACTTCATTAAGTGAATCTGCCTTTCAGAATACTGATAAGTACCTGATTTAAAGGTACAGCACAACAGTTGTACCTGTAAACAGTTTGAATTTTAGTGCTTTTTTAAGATAATGTCATTTTTTTTTACATCAAAAATGTGTTGCCTCTGAGGTTCATTTGTCAAAGAGAGAGACTGAGAACGATAGAGCATTTATTTGCATCTCTTTTTTTTCAGCATAGATTTAAAAAAAAATAAAGTGGAAGAAAATAAACAATATTAAATTCTCAATGCAAAGACTATTTCTTTGGAAACTCGAGCCTTTATAATAAGATAAGATGTGTAATAAAAAGAATTCAGCACAATCTAGTCCTAACTGAGTTTGGTATACACATCCTTTGGGCTTGTAGAGAACATTTATGCCTCAGTAACTCTCCCCACAGGACCATCAAGGCTTCTTGGATTTAAAGAAAAGTTTTAAAGATTCACTACTGAAGGAAAAAAAACCACCCAAGTGAGTTTTGAGAATCAATTGTTGCTAGTGTTTTTAACCAATGCTACACCCTTGCTTTATAAAGATCAACAAATCATTTCAGATTGCATACCTCTATGATAAGATGAGACAATTTTGGTTACAACTAAAGATTGAAATTGCATATTTTTAGAGAGAGAGGCCATTGCCATGAGGGGGAAGTCAAGATTGAGCCAATGAAAAGCTCCCAGTGACTAATCTGAGAAGAGGATTTCAATTTGTTTCCAGAGCTGATTACAAGCCACATTTGGTAATGCTCATAATTACTGGAGGAAAAAATTTCCTCCAGTAAGGGGCATGTTTGAACCAAAGACTAGAATGAAATTACAAGCACAAGTTGGTCATGATGATTTCAGTATTGGAGACAGGAAGGTAGAAGCCTAAAGTAGGATGGGATTAAAGACTGTTGTTATAAACCTATGCAAATTATACTTTTATTTAATTGGCTACATTACAATGATAGATTTGTATTAGTTATTTAATAGTATGTAGCAGTCAATGGCACTGATAAGGTTAACCCTACTGATTGGGTTAATTCATATGTATGCTGGGAAATATAATGAAAGGTGTTAAAAATAATGAAACTGTATTTATTTAACAGTTATTTAAACAAGGGGCCTTAAGAATCTGTAACTAAATTGTTATTTAAAGATAGCTGATATCTAAAAAAAGCTTGAGTTCCCAATGGTAGTAGTTAATCCTCTGCAGCCGACTTGCATTCTTTTGGTTAACAGTTTCACTTATCTTGTAAGTCTGTCTTTTTCTCCAGCTGAGAATTCCAAGTGCCAAATTGCTTTCTGCTGAATTTGCAATAATGTTTATTTAAAGAATACATACAAGTTGAGGTCCAAAGTTGAAGGCCCCAAATTTTCATCTACATGACACTAAGTTAAGAATAAATTCTTGAATCTGATTATAGTAATTGGGAAGTATCCTGGAAAACATGGGCAGAATAATTAATAGTTACGATGACCTTTCAGTACAGTTTTAAATAGGTTTCTAAGGCTTTTCACTATTTAAAATTATATTTGAAAAAAGCAGCGAGATCTTGCATCAGTATATAATACCCTTTCTACCCAGCAATCTATCTTTTTACAGGTTTCTGGGTGAGACTGAAAGTAATATCTGTTTTAAGTAGAAAGTTCAAGACAATACAACCTGTGACACAGCCACATTTTTTCAGGTGGGTACAGGCACTAATCATCTTATAGATCACAGCAACAAAAGACATTTTGCAGCATTGCTGTTAAGCAAATCCATTACCAGTGACACCATTACCAACAAATGGTGATTGAAAGGGCCAGGAAGAAGAAGCTCATAGAGGAACAAGGAATATTCCCAGTGGTGGGATTCAAATAATTTAACTATCAGTACACCCTGTCAGTTTTGGAAGGAAATTTTCTTTTTGTTTCTTAACTGCCACATACTTTAGCTGGGGAAGTTGGGAGGGGGTGGTTGTTGGAGCGGTAGAAGGTTAGTCATAACAACATTCTGTATTCAAGGACTTTTGCCTGCATCTGATGGAGACTGCCTGAAGATTGTATCCAATTGAGTGTGAAGAGTTGATTGGACAATGTGATGAACTTGTGGGTGTGGGGCAGAGCTGTGAACTGTCAACTGGGTGTGGAAAACCTGGAAGCTTTCAGTTTTGGGGTTTCCCAGCTGTGCCAACATGACATCTCTAATAAATTGGAACTTTGAGGAACCTTTAGAGCTTTATTTCATTGGGGGTGTTCCTTGGAACCCTGACACACCCATCGTCAGGTTGGCTGCCATGGGAGGCATGGCCCATCCCCATCATCCAGGACTGCCACACCTGCAGGATGAGCCTCAACAGCCAACCTGACCCTGGGCAAACTAGTTGTTAAATTACCCCCTCCCGCCCCCTCCCATCAAAGTGGATCCTGGGTGCTGCGCTGCAATGGAGAAAGGGCAATGAAGCAGCCAGCACAAGGGAAGGAGGAGAGAAAGCATCCTTCTCCTTCCCTCACGCCAGCCGCTCTGTTGCCTGTTTCTCCATTGCAGTGCAGAGCAGCACCCAGGATCTACTTTGATAGCGGGAGTGGATGGGTAATTTAACAACCAGTTCATGTGAACTGTGGCGAACCAGCTGAATCCCATTACTGGATATCCCACATCTTCAGGAAAAAAAGTGATTTTTAAAATGTTTGAAATCCTTTGCAGGACCTATGGTCCCTGCTGTGCTTTTATCAAGCTGCAAGTTTTTTAAAAAACAAACATATTATGCAGTCATCTATCTTCTGCTTTGAGAAGTGGCGGGGAGTATTTAACATGGTACCATGAGGTGATTCCCATCACGGTATAGTTCTAAATTATAATATATTTGAGTAAACAAATGTGAAAAAGAGAGACAATGTTTTTTATTTATTATAGATATCCTTAAATAAAGGCTTGATTTTAGATGCAAGCTTTTATGAATAACAGCGTTTTAAAAATGATCTACTTCCCAAATCAGGTGAAAACTGAATCCATTATTTATTTATTTATTTATTTATTTATTTATTTATTATTCAAATTTGTATACCGCCCTATCTCCCAAAGGACTCAGGGCGGTTCACAGGCATATAAAACATCTATATACAAATTAAAATAATCATTAAAAAACTTATTATAATGCCCAATTATTAAAAATGGAAATATAAATATTAAAACCAATTTAAAACCCCTATAAATTTAAAATCTAAGCCAGTCCTGCACAGGTAAATAAATGTGTCTTGAACTCGCGACAGAAGGTTCGAAGGTCCGGAAGTTGACGGAGTCCTGGGGGGAGTTCGTTCCAGAGGGCGGGAGCCCCCACAGAGAAGGCCCTTCCCCTGGGCGTCGCCAGACGACACTGCCTAGCTGATGGCACCCTGAGGAGTCCCTCTCTGTGAGAGCGGACGGGTCGGTGAGAGGTATCTGGTAGCAGTAGGCGGTCCCGTAAATAACCCGGCCCTATGCCATGGAGCGCTTTGAAGGTAGTCACCAAAACCTTGAAGCGCACCCGGAAGGCCACAGGTAGCCAGTGCAGTCTGCGGAGGATGGGTGTCAACGTTCCAGAAAACTCACGCTCTTCTGGAGATCTCACCTCTGGTCCCCTTTCAGGAGTCGGGTCAGAATGTCAACATTCCAGAAAACCCCTCCTGCAGAAAAGACTCCAAAACTAACATCTTTCAAAGTTCTTTTACTAGCATAGGTAAATTGGCACAGTTGGATGAAAACTGAAACTGGGGATTCCAGTTCATCTCTCAGTAATACAAACCCCAAAATCTCCACCCTCATGACCCCTCTGCCAGTCACATGCTCCAATCCTCAACCATCCTATGTCGAAGCATCACTCCAGCCACTCCTTCTCCAGATGCGAACCCAGCCTGACCTTGACCGGCAGAAAATGTTGTTATGTCTAATCATCCCTTGCCCTAACACCCTCCTCCCCTCCTTTCCCACAGAAGAGAATTGTGGCAGTGCATGGAAGCCTTCGGCCTAGTATGGCTTCCAAAGCTGACATTGACATAGAAGCGGTCCCATTGTGGGTTATGACTGTTGCTGGAGGAGGCCTGTTTACAATTAGCAACAACCCATCATTTTATCAACATTATGTCTAATACTAAATACTGTAACATAAGTAGTGTCATTTCTTGTTGCCATCAGCTTCCTTGTAAAAGGGATGGTTTCCAGCTCTCGGAGTATGCGCTAAACAGTCTGCTCATTTCTCACGCCAGGCAGAACAGAACAGAAGTCAGCACTTTGGTTTGTTTTTGTTTCATCCATGTAACATATGCTTGGCTCATGCACCTATCAAGTGTGCTCTCTCTATATGAAGCAACCCATTTGTCATCCTCAGCTTTTAAAAGAAGGGGATTTGACTCCCACACAAAGCTGCTTTCTTAATGTATTCACATAAGAAACTGCCTTTCACGTGACCTTTGCCAGATCCAATTTTTCCATTCCCCTTTATCAAATGAAAGCAGCAATGTTGGTTTATCTATTAACAGTGTGCATCAGATCTGGACAATTTTATGCACTAAATATGGCTGATTTGTACAAAGATTTTGCAGATGACCAAAGTATGTAAAGCTGTGCTAATAATTCAGAATTTAGAAGAACACAGAGATAGAACTGGGCATTTCTGACTGCAACAGCTTCCTAATAACAGTAGCTCTATCCATCCAATTCAATCTAACAGATTGACATGCTGCAGATTATTCCCATCAGCCAAAGAGTGTAGGCTGGTGGGCAGGGGTGGGTTCTACTCAGTGGTGGCTTGCCCCTGGTTCGCACCAGTTCTATAGAATTGGTAAGTAAAACCTGCGGGAGGCTCCGCCCACTGACCCGAAAGTCATCAAAAGCAATCTGTGCATGTGCAGAAGAGTGTGAGCACCTGGTTCTACTTACCTTTACTATCAGTTCACATTGTGCATGGACAGATTGCTTTTGATGACATTCGGGTCAGTGGGTGGGGCCTCCTGCCAGTTTTACTATAGAACCAGTGTGAACCAGAGGCAACCCACCATTGCTGGTGGAGACTAGAAGATGGGCCTTATCTGTAGTAGCCCCTGCTTTGTTAAATATCCTAAACCCCCCCCCCCCGAAATTAGAAAGGCCTCAACCCTGTAGACCTTTTGGAAGATTTAAAAATCTGGCTGTGTTTTTATGGGATGCTGAATGTGTTAAGGAACCCATTTCTTGTCTTTACTGTTAACTGCCTAAGTATCTCGGCTACAGCGTATATTTATTTTGAATGTCTTATTGTTTTTTTTAAATGCTTTTTATTATTTTAATTGTGTTTATACTTTTGGAATTGTAAGCCACCCAGAGTCATTGATGATTGTGATGGGTGGTGGAAGGAAGGAAGGAAGGAAGGAAGGAAGGAAGGAAGGAAGGAAGGAAGGGGCAGGGGAGGGGAGGGGAAGGGAAGGGAGGGAGGGAGGAAGGAAGGAAGAAAAAATGAAGGGAGAAGGGGAAAGCCACCCAGAGTCACTGATTGAGGTGGGTGGTGGAAGGAAGGAAAGAAAAAAGAAAGGAAGGAAGGAAGGAAGGAAGGAAGGAAGGAAGGAAGGGAAGGAGGGAAAGGGGGAAGGGAGGAGGAAGGAAGGAAGAAAGAAAAGGAAGGAAGGAAGAAAAAGGAAGGAGGAAGGGGAGGGCATGGGAGGGAGGGAGGGAGGAAGGAAGGAAAGAAAAAAGAAAGAAAAAAGAAAGAAAGAAAAAAAAGAGAGAGAAAGAAAGAAAGAAACAAAGAAAAGAGAGAGAGAGAGAGAGAGCAAGGGAGGGGAGGGGAGGGTGGGAAGGAAGGAAGGAAGGAAGGAAGGAAGGAAGGAAGGAAGGAAGGAAGGAAGGAAGGAAGGAAGGAAGGAAGGAATCTTATTTCTGCCTGAGCTTTCCAATCATAGTGCTTTGGGGAGGAATGTTAAAATACTGTGCATAGAACTGTGTATTGAACTCAGTTTGCTCTCTTTTCCACAAATAAAAAGACTGACAAGCGTTTTGACTGAATCTGTGGGTTCTGTGATGGCATAGTATTAGATCCTTGTTTTCCATTTATCATGATTCCAGAACCCTTCATTTTTGAAAATGTTCTAGGGACATGCTTGGAACACATTACCTGACTCTGTGGTCTCTTCCCATAATCCCAAAAGCTTTAACCAAAAACTTTCTACTATTGACCTCACCCCATTTCTAAGAGGACCATAAGGGGCGTGCATAAGCGCACAAAAGTGCTTACCGTTCCTGTCCTATTGTTTGCTTGTTTCTTTCTTTTCTTTTTTTCTTCTTATATATATATGCTTATGCTTCCTTATATTACCTCATATATATGTTTATATACTATATAATTTTTTTATGTGATGCTTATATATATTGTTGTGACAAAATAAATAAATATATAAATAAATAAATAAATTCCTACCCAAAGAAAACCAATGAGTACACAATGAGTAAAAGGAGAAACAAACACTTCCCTACAGCATGAAAAATCATTTCCGATAAGGGCTATTGGATAATTCTTTCTGAAACTGTTTAGGTTTCTTACCTATGGCTACTGATAGTGTTTATGATTTTTTAATATCATTCTAAAAATGTAAGTGATTGGGTATAACCTCTGTAGTAAAACCAGTGGTGGGATTCAGCCAGTTCGCACCACCTCGGGAGAACCGGTTGTTAACTTTCTGAGCAATTTTGTGAACTGGTTGTTGGAAGAAATCATTAGGGCAGAGAACCGATTGTTAAATTATTTGAATCCCACTACTGAGTAAAACCCTCAGATTAGAAAGCTGGTTGTTGTACATAACATGTTCAAATGAAGCTTAGTAGCATGTTTTCCTCAATAGGATTGACTGTTCCATCAAATACCATACAATTCTTGCAAGGAATAAAATGGAGGTTTAAAAAAAACAAAAACAAATTAAAGTGTAAATCAGCATATGCAAAAAGTCCTGAAGTTATTGTTTGAAACTTCTTTTACAAAATTCCCTCATAAATGAAACAAACTTACATGGTCTGACATAGTCAGATCTACCTATCTCTAGGACTTTTTATATATTCTGCTAATTCAAGTTTGAATCTGCATTTTGAAGTGTTTGTGTGCACACATAAGGAGACTCCAGTCTCCCAGCTTCCATTGACTTTTTGAAACTCCCGCCATTATGGCCACTCTTAAAGAAGCTTCTCCAACCAGCCAATCTCATCATTTTAAATTTCCCACCAAATCTCACTGTTACCATAGTGATTCCCCATTACCATAGCAATTGCCAAATTGATTACCATTGAAAGTTAAAGAGAGAGATATAAAATTAAAGAAAATTACCATTGAAAGTTAAAGAGAGAGATATAAAATTAAAGAAACTTGATTAAGTGACAGATACTTAATCATTACTAAAATTGGAAAGAGTGTGAAATAAAACAAAGGAATAAGAAAGATTATCATTATGCCAGCCAGAAAATCCAATGCTGATAAAATCTTAGAAACAAGATTAATAACTATTGAACAAAACTTAGATAAAAGATTGCAAGCTATTGAACAAAACCTAGAAAAAAGTATACAAAATATTGAGCAAAACTTAGAAAAATTTTTTTTAACTGTTATTGAACAAAGTTTCACAAATTTGATAAAACAAATTTCAACACTAAAAAATGAAAACTCAAATGATCTTAATCTCTTCCCAACTCATCTATCATCACATAATACACAACCTAATACACAACCTACAACTCAACCTAGACAACAAATTAATACAACACAACCTAAACAACAAATAACTACTAACCAACTAATTAGAGATGCAATGGAGAGAGGACAAAAAATAAATAATGCAATATTATTTGGACTTGAAAACACTAACGAACCAGATATCAATAAGATTCACAACATCATTGGAAATTATAACTCATCAACCATCTTCCCAAATGAAATAGTTACTGTCTCCAGAGATGGACCAGAATATAAAAACAGCGATGGGTCAACAGCACCAAGATTTTGCCGAGTCACATGCATAAACGAGGACAGTAAATGTAAATTCATTTATACCATAAACTCAATTGCTAAAACCAACCCTGCCTACAGTAAACTTAGATCATGTCCTGACCTATCCTTTCTACAATGAATACGTTCTCGTGAACTTCGCACAGAACTTAAAAGAAGACAAGACAATGGTGAATCCAACTTATACATCGACTACCATGCTGATTGCATAAAAAATAAAACCTACAATCAAAAAATCACCTCCAAACCCCCCATCACCCATAACAATCAATCAGCCATCCCAATATTCAATCAAGTACCCATCACCCTACCACCCATTCAACCACCCATCCAAACAGCCATTCAACTAACAATCCAACCAACCATCCAAACAGCCATCCAAGCAGCCATCCAAGCAGCCATCCAAGCAGCCATCCAAGCAGCCATCCAACCAGCCATCCAACCAGCCATCCAAGCAGCCACCCAACAAACAACCACCCATCCAAACAACCAAACTACCATCCAACCATCTATACAACCATTTGTTGTACACAACCCCCAACCTACTAACATCCAAAACTAGGTATGCACGCCCCTTACCTCTTCAACACCAATCACTTCAGATCTCAAATGCAAATTGATAAATGCAAGAAGCATTGTCAACAAATTACCTGAATTTATCCTCTTGTTAAACAATGGCACATTTGATATCATTTTTGTTTGTGAAACATGGCTGAACTCATCCCTTCCTGACTCTATTATCTCAAACAAAGAATATCAAGTCTATCGATCAGATCGTGAAAACTGAAGAGGTGGTGGAGTGGCTATCTTTTATAAAAAGTCACTGAATCTAAAAAATATCCAAGTAGCACATAAACTTTCTCTTCCTGAAACTATTATATGCGACCTATCCCTTGACACTACTCTTCGATTCTTACTATGCTACAGAGCCCCTGACTATGACATTACCCATGCAAATATGCTAACCTCAATGCTAACATGGGCTACCTCTTGCCCATATCCTCTCATCTTCCTGGGTGACCTAAATCTACCTCTCATTAACTGGATAACTAATGAATGTTCAACTGACCCAATCCATGCTACACTATACAACGCTGTTACAAACCTAGGTCTTGAACAACTTGTAACTAACAATACAAGACTCAACAACTGCCTTGATCTCATCTTCTGCAACAATTCAAACTCAATTTATGGACTACAAATTAAAGAACCTTTTTCCAACAGTGACCACTGCATGATTGATTTTCGTCTCAATATACATCCATACTTAAATCGTCATAACAACAGTATTCCCAACTACAACTTCAAAAAAGCCAATTACGACCTTATAAACAACAATCTTTCATTTCTGGACTGGCAAAATCTGTTTGCAACCTGCATAACCGCTGAAGACCACTATAGAGTCTTCCTACTTGAAATCAATAGAGTCATTAAACTATATGTACCACAAATGACTACCATGATCAGGAAAAACAAACTACCCATATCAATAAAAAAGCTTCAATCAAAAAAAAAAATCCCTCTGGAAAAGAAACAAAAAAGGCTATGTTGCAAATTTCAAAAACCGCTACAGAAATATATGCAACCAAATAAAAACTGAATGCACAAATTACCATACCAAGCAAGAAGAGAACCTTCTGCGCACAAATTCCAATAGTGCCTTTTATAATTTTGTTAACAACAAACTCAAAGACTCAAGATCCATCCCACCACTAAAAGATTCTAACAACAAAGAATGCAATGACGAAACAGTTAAAGCAAACCTCTTCAACATTTTCTTTGGCTCAGTCTTTGTTAACTCCGATAACACATATCCAACATTCCACAAACGTACCAGCAATGATTATGATGACTTAACTCATATAGATTTCACAGAAGATAACGTTGGAAAAGCTCTTCATAACCTAAAACCATCACTATCTCTTGGACCCGATGGACTATGTGCATACTTCTTAAAAAAACTTTCCATTAATATAGCAGAACCCCTAAGTATTATCTTTGATAAAGCTTTCACTACCAGTTCCCTTCCCAAACTTTGGTCACTAGCCACAGTCATCCCTATCTTCAAAAAAGGAGACCCCAGCTTAGTCGAAAATTACAGACCGATCTCTCTTTGCTGCATCACCTGCAAAGTCATGGAATCAATCATCAACCAATCCATTACCTCACACTTAGAAACCAACAACCTACTCTCCAATAAACAATTTGGTTTCAGGAAAAAATTATCATGTAACTTACAACTTCTCCACTGTAAAAACATATGGACTACAAATCTTGATCAAGGCAAATCAATAGATGCAATCTACATAGACTTCTGCAAAGCTTTTGACTCAGTACTACACGATAAACTTCTCCTAAAACTAATATCCTATGGCATCTCAGGACCCCTCCACAAATGGATATCTGCTTTTCTGTCTAACAGACAACAAGTGGTCAAAATTGGCAATGCTTTATCAAATCCTGTTCCTGTCAAGAGTGGCGTTCCTCAAGGCAGCGTCCTTGGACCAACACTCTTTATACTATACATTAATGATCTTTGTGACCATATCTCAAGTAATTGTGTTCTCTTTGCTGACGATGTCAAACTATTTAACACCACAGACAATACTTCTATCATTCAAAACGACCTTGATCATCTAACCGCTTGGTCTAAAAATTGGCAGCTCCAAATTTCAACCAGCAAATGCTCAGTCTTACATATAGGAAAAAAGAACCCAAACACTAAGTACATACTAGATGGACATTACCTTACAGACGACCCCCATCCCGTTAAAGACCTTGGAGTTTTCATGTCAAATGATCTAAGTGCCAAAGCCCACTGCAACTACATAGCAAAAAAAGCTCTAAGAGTTGTAAACCTAATCTTGCGTAGCTTCTTTTCCAAAAACACCACACTACTAACCAGAGCATATAAAACATTTGCTAGACCAATTCTAGAATACAGCTCACCTGTTTGGAACCCTCACCACATCTCTGACATCAATACAATTGAACGTGTCCAGAAATATTTTACAAGAAGAGTTCTCCATTCCTCTGAAAACAATAAAATACCTTATCCCACCAGACTTGAAATCCTAGGCTTAGAAAACTTGGAACTCCGTCGCCTTTGACAAGACCTAAGTTTAACTCACAGAATCATCTATTGTAATGTCCTTCCTGTCAAAGACTACTTCAGCTTTAATTGCAATAATACTAGAGCAACTAATAGATTTAAACTTAATGTCAACCGCTTTAATCTAGATTGCAGAAAATATGACTTCTGTAACAGAATCATCAGTGCTTGGAATACTTTACCTGACTCTGTGGTCTCTTCTCATAATCCTAAAAGCTTTAACCAAAAACTTTCTACTATTGACCTCACCCCATTCCTAAGGGGACCATAAGGGGCGTGCATAAGCGCACAAATGTGCCTACCGTTCCTGTCCTATTGTTTTTCTTTTCTTCTTCCATATATATATATATATGCTTATACCTCCTTATATTTACTCATATAAGTGTTTATATACTATATAATCTTTTTGTATGATACCTACATATATTGTTGTGACAAATAAATAAATAAAATAAATAAACATGGACCAATGTCCATGTGCAAATGGGCCAATCAAATATGGAAATAGGCCAATCAACTACTTCTAATCAATATTAGATGGTCATGTATTAATTCATAAAGCTATCCTACTCGTGCTTTAGTTATAACATTTCTAAATCTACAGAGTCTCAAATGCAAATGTAAGCATTTGCATATCTATTTGTTAACAATTCCCTTCCTACCTTGGTGTATTGCTTCCCCACTCTTGAGTGGCTGCTCAATGTCTCAATAAACCATGTAAATCATTCTTCAGAATGCATGCAGAGGATGACTAGTAGTTTTCTGGGATTGCGCACCCTGGACTTTTGAATCTAGCCACAGCAGTGTCCCGGAGCACAGAAAGCATGTCTTGTTTGCTGGTATGTAACAAACAAAATAAATGATTTGTCTTAGAACCCTTGAAAGGCAATGGGGAAAACTACTCCGAGGCAAAACATGATGCATAGTTTGGAATTAGATAAGAAAATAGGACTAGCCCTGGTATTGTTTTCTTACAGGGACCAATCAGACTTCTCTGGGTTGCTTGTAAGCAGGAAATGGAGACATATCCATTTCTTAACATTGTTGTTAAGGGTGTGGGTAACATGAAGGTAGCATTGACTTGTTATCCATTGCTCTATCCAATCTCCTTTTAAAACCAATCAAACTAGCAGCCATCTCCACATCTTGTGCATGAAGAACAATTGCAGGAATTGGGTATGGCTAATATAGAGGAAAGGACTAGGGGTGTCATGATAGCAGTATTTCAGTATTTGAGGACCTGCCACAAAGAAGAGGGGATCAACTTATTTTCCAAAGTACCAGAAGACAAGACAAGAAGCAATGGATGGAAACTAGGATCAAGGAGAGAAGTAACCTTGAATTAAGAGAAATTATCTAAAAGTGAGGATAATTAGTGGAACAGCTTGCCTTCAAAAGTTGTTGGTGCTTCATCACTGGAGGTTTTTAAGAAAAGATTGGATATTCACCTGTCTGAAATGATATGGTGGGGTTGGACTAGAAGACCTCCAAGGTCCCTTCCATCTCTATTCTGATTGATTGATTGTAGAAATGAATTCCACAGGTTAAGTATCAGAAATGATCAACTGAAGAAATATGAAGTCAAGCAAATAAAATATAACCCCAAGAGTTGCTTTAGTGTTTTGGGTTTACTCGTATACTTTCCTTTACTTGACAGAGCAATTTTAAAATCATTTTTAATGAAGCAAAAGTATTTGGTATAGAAGGTTATGAGAAAAAAAAGATGGAGTGGGGAATAAATACTTTGCCTGCAAGCCTCTCGGAGTCTTGCTTTTATTTTGGAATAGTGTCAAAACTGAAGGAAATCTGGGAGTACATCTCAATTCACTGGTCCATTCTGTTAATGGAAATTTGAGTTAACCTATTGTTAATTTAAATGTATACACTCGTACAGGGATTGGTCCATCCTGCCATTCTAAAACAGCTGCATTAAGTTATACTATGGGAAATTGTTTTTCTTTCAAGGTTGAAGACATAGATAAAACCAGTGCTTTCAATAGGCTAAAAGCATGGGAGTTAAACGTAGGCAAAGTCCTATGGACTTAAATGGAATATAATATCTAATGAAAATAATAAGCAGTGCAGTTTTAGTTGCCTTATTATTCAAGGAATCAATCTGCTACCTCAAGATAAATGCAGTCAGTTGCTTACAATTTAAGATGGCACTATGTAAATCTCCTCAGCAACATAAGTCAAATATAACTGATGTCTTATTGATTATAATGCGGACTCCATTCAATTATCTAAACCTTGAACCAGCCTAATTCCCTGATGTCCCCTTCAAGACAAAACGGCACTCTTTCATTCTCTTTTTCCAAAATGAGTACAGATGTTGCACTGCTTATTAGCTTTGGATTATGACATCCTGAACGAGGGCCCTCCTCTCCTAACTCTTCTGGAGAGAAAAATGGGACTTATTGATAAAAAGTGCAATGTCCCTAAATGAAAAGTAAATAATTAAACCCTGGCTGTAATTGTATGCACATCATACCAATGAACTAGCCATACTGCCCATCTTTAGCATGGGTTAGCATAGAATAGAACAGAACAGAACAGAACAGAACAGAACAGAACAGAACAGAACAGAATAGAATAGAATAGAATTCTTTATTGGCCAAGTGTGATTGGACACACAAGGAATTTGTCTTGGTGCATATGCTCTCAATATAGATAAAAGAAAAGATACATTCATCAAGAATCATAAGGTACAACACTTAATGATAGTCATGGGGAACAAATGTGCAATCAAATCATATTAGGAAACAGTCAATATAAATCTTAAGGATACCAGCAACAAGGTTACAGTCATACAGTCGTAAGTGGGAGGAGATGGGTAATAGGAACAATGAGAAGATTAATAGTAGTGCAGATTAAGTAAATAGTTTGACAGTGTTGAGGGAATTATTTGTTTAGCAGAGTGATGGCCTTCGGGAAAAAACTGTTCTTGTGTCTAGTTGTTCTGGTGTGCAGTGCTCTGTAGCGTCGTTTTGAGGGTAGGAGTTGAAACAGTTTATGTCCAGGATGCGAGGGGTCTGTAAACATTTTCACAGCCCTCTTTTTGACTCGTTGCATTATACAGGTCCTCAATGGAAGGCAGGTTGGTAGCAATTGTTTTTGTTGTCCCTCAAACTATGCTCTGATGCTTTTGCATTGTTGGGCAGCTGTCCTCAGCAGATAATATTGCCTGTCTTTTCTGAATGCTAATAGATACCGAAGCATCCTTTCATGTTAATGTCGGTTCACTTGCCAGGTAATTCCAGTTGTTAAGATTTCTTCAGGGATAATTAAGGTTCTTCTCTAGCCAGTAATGAAATTCAAAAAAATCTTCACTGGACATGCAAGGGCTAGATGAATTTAATACCTCACTAAGATTGCTTGAACAGGATTGTCAGTGGGAATTCCATAACTGGGTTAGAAATTTAAATGAAGCATGAAAACAGCAGCTTTTAAGCAATTGGCGCCACCATGCAAATGGATTTACTTAGTGTGGGTTAAATAAAGAGAGGATTTGGACACATGAAAATTGGCATATTTAGATATTTTATTAGGTTTTGTGTGCAGATAAAAGCAAGCAAATGCGGTAGATGTTGTTACGGCTACTCTATTAACATGTTTCATAATGAACCCATTATGCTTCCATTTCTCTGAACAGTGATACTTTACACCCAGAACAATCTGCAAACCACTTAAAGCAGCTTAATCTCATGAAATCAATCACTTTATTTGTTAATTGGAATGTTCTTTTTTTTTTTAACTTTGCTTATTTGCCTGACTTCTCTGTGACTGACAAAGGCATAGATTTGCAAAGCTGAATGGAGGCTGATGGCCACCCAAATGAAGTCTCTTTCAGCAATGCATTTTAAGATTCCCAATGTCCATAAACAGCTAGAGAAACGTTGATTTAAGTTACATGTCTGAAAATGACTACTGTACCCATTTCTTTTTGGGGCATTCGGTTTTTAGCGGAAATGGTGGCGGATGAACCTAAAATTATGCAAATAGTACTCATTGTAAGTTGCTTCCCCAAGCATGCTTACAGTCCTGGTGATGTTTCTGTAAAAATTAAATCTAGTGTATTCTCCAAAATTCACCAACTTTTTGAAGTGTGTCTACCATATGGCATTTTCACTTGCAAAAAAAGGATATCTAAACCTTTAAAAATGCATCAGATAAAAATGTGGACAGATGTGGTTGATGGAAAATGTAAAAGAGACAGCAGTTTAAAATTGTTCCCATAGGTATAAAGACAGTATAGAAGAATTGAAATTTATTATATTTTTAGACTGGGTATGGGGTGGTTTTTTGTTACTCTATACATTTTGAAATGAAAAAAGCAACAAAAAATCCCTGTTGCTATACGCAGTAATTGTTATTTCACTTTGGCAAGAAATAAGAATGTATACTATTTAGTTAGTTTCAGTTAATTTCATGCGAATGAAAAGTTGAAGTTGAAACAACCATCATGACCTGTATAACTTTCCAAAAGCAAAGAGCCACCAGTAATTACCTTTTTGCTGTTTATTCCAGAATGTTTTTTTAAAAAATCCTTAAACTTGTATTTAAAATCTCTTTTTCTTAAGGATTAAAGGAAACTCACTTGGCTGAGCCAAAAGTTCCTGATTGCTGAAAAGGAATTAAGAAGCAATATCCAAAGTGATTTAAAAAGGAAGTATGTGAAGCCAGGATTCATTTTGAAGGTGTCAAGTGCAGTTTTATCAAAATGGCTATTCCCTTGTCTCCCAGAGTTCTAAACCAGTGGTGGGTTGCCCGCGGTTCGGTCTGGTTCTTGCGAAAAGAAGTAGTAAAACCGGGGGCAGGCTCCGCTCACCCACCTGGATGTCGTCATAGCCATCTGTGCCGGGGTGGTGGTGTTCTACTTACCTTTACTACCGGTTTGCATCGTGCCCGCGCGCACTCTTCTGCACATGTACAGAAACTTTTGCACATGTGCAGAAGAATTTTGATGACATTTGGGTCAGTGGGCAGAGCCTCCCACTGGTTTTACTACCAGTTCTATAGAACCAGTCCGAACCGTGGGCAGCCCACCACTGATCTACGCATGTGCAGAAGCTTCTGCACATGTGCAGAAGCTTCTGCACATGTGCAGAAGCTTCTGCACATGTGCAGAAGCTTCTGCACATGTGCAGAAGCTTCTGCACATGTGCAGAAGCTTCTGCACATGTGCAGAAGCTTCTGCACATGTACAGAAACTTTTGCACATGTGCAGAAGCTTCTGCACATGTGCAGAAGCTTCTGCACATGTGCAGAAGCTTCTGCACATGTACAGAAACTTTTGCACATGTGCAGAAGCTTCTGCACATGTGCAGAAGCTTCTGCACATGTACAGAAACTTTTGCACATGTGCAGAAGCTTCTGCACATGTGCAGAAGCTTCTGCACATGTGCAGAAGCTTCTGCACATGTGCAGAAGCTTCTGCACATGTACAGAAACTTTTGCACATGTGCAGAAGCTTCTGCACATGTGCAGAAGCTTCTGCACATGTGCAGAAGCTTCTGCACATGTACAGAAACTTTTGCACATGTGCAGAAGCTTCTGCACATGTACAGAAACTTTTGCACATGTGCAGAAGCTTCTGCACATGTACAGAAACTTTTGCACATGTGCAGAAGCTTCTGCACATGTGCAGAAGAATTTGATGACATTTGGGTCAGTGGGCAGAGCCTCCCACTGGTTTTACTACCAGTTCTATAGAACCAGTCCGAACCGTGGGCAGCCCACCACTGATCTACGCATGTGCAGAAGCTTCTGCACATGTGCAGAAGCTTCTGCACATGTACAGAAACTTTTGCACATGTGCAGAAGCTTCTGCACATGTACAGAAACTTTTGCACATGTGCAGAAGAATTTTGATGACATTTGGGTCAGTGGGCAGAGCCTCCCACTGGTTTTACTACCAGTTCTATAGAACCAGTCCGAACCGTGGGCAGCCCACCACTGATCTACGCATGTGCAGAAGCGTCTGCACATGTGCAGAAGCTTCTGCACATGTGCAGAAGAATTTTGATGACATTTGGGTCAGTGGGCAGAGCCTCCCACTGGTTTTACTACCAGTTCTATAGAACCAGTCCGAACCGTGGGCAGCCCACCACTGATCTACGCATGTGCAGAAGCTTCTGCACATGTGCAGAAGCTTCTGCACATGTGCAGAAGCTTCTGCACATGTACAGAAACTTTTGCACATGTGCAGAAGCTTCTGCACATGTACAGAAACTTTTGCACATGTGCAGAAGCTTCTGCACATGTACAGAAACTTTTGCACATGTGCAGAAGCTTCTGCACATGTACAGAAACTTTTGCACATGTGCAGAAGCTTCTGCACATGTACAGAAACTTTTGCACATGTGCAGAAGCTTCTGCACATGTGCAGAAGCTTCTGCACATGTACAGAAACTTTTGCACATGTGCAGAAGCTTCTGCACATGTGCAGAAGCTTCTGCACATGTACAGAAACTTTTGCACATGTGCAGAAGCTTCTGCACATGTGCAGAAGCTTCTGCACATGTGCAGAAGCTTCTGCACATGTACAGAAACTTTTGCACATGTGCAGAAGCTTCTGCACATGTGCAGAAGCTTCTGCACATGTACAGAAACTTTTGCACATGTGCAGAAGCTTCTGCACATGTACAGAAACTTTTGCACATGTGCAGAAGCTTCTGCACATGTACAGAAACTTTTGCACATGTGCAGAAGCTTCTGCACATGTACAGAAACTTTTGCACATGTGCAGAAGCTTCTGCACATGTACAGAAACTTTTGCACATGTGCAGAAGCTTCTGCACATGTACAGAAACTTTTGCACATGTGCAGAAGCTTCTGCACATGTACAGAAACTTTTGCACATGTGCAGAAGAATTTTGATGACATTTGGGTCAGTGGGCAGAGCCTCCCACTGGTTTTACTACCAGTTCTATAGAACCAGTCCGAACCGTGGGCAGCCCACCACTGATCTACGCATGTGCAGAAGCTTCTGCACATGTGCAGAAACTTTTGCACATGTGCAGAAGCTTCTGCACATGTACAGAAACTTTTGCACATGTGCAGAAGCTTCTGCACATGTACAGAAACTTTTGCACATGTGCAGAAGCTTCTGCACATGTACAGAAACTTTTGCACATGTGCAGAAGCTTCTGCACATGTACAGAAACTTTTGCACATGTGCAGAAGCTTCTGCACATGTACAGAAACTTTTGCACATGTGCAGAAGCTTCTGCACATGTACAGAAACTTTTGCACATGTGCAGAAGCTTCTGCGCATGTGCAGAAGCTTCTGCACATGTGCAGAAGCTCAGGGCGTGTGCGAGCGAAGCATTCATGATCCCGTTGCGCGATCCCATTGCGAAACGGTAATAAAGGTAAGTAGAACCCACCCATGTTCTAAACCCGCTGTAATAGACTGCCATTTTGCAATCTTCTTGTGAGGTGTAACTGTATGGAGCACTTGTGGGTGATCTCAAGTTCCCTTGTAATTCTTCCCGAGGAATTACAAAAAGACAGTTTATTTGCTGGCTCTTCATTTCACCATCATTGTCTCCAATGTGCTATTTTTCCCCCTGGAAGTCTCTTATTTTTAGATAGTGAAGGAGGCAGTAAGGAAAAAAAATCCAGGAGGAGGAGGATGGAGAGGGAGAAATAGAAAGAGAAGAGTTTTAAACTCAACTGAAGAGCCACCTCTCCTGAAGGTATCTGCTAATCCCACAAGATTTGATTAGAGTAAGCATACTCCAGGTCCATTCCCTTAAATCTTTTCCCCAAGTATTGGGGTGGGGTAAGGTAGGAGTAGGACCAAGCTGCCAAGTAAGCAAGTGGGGGCCAGGCAATTGGGTGGGCATGGGTGGGTGGGGGCGGGGATTTTTGCTACTGGTTCTCCGAACTACCCGCCCCCATCGCTAACGAATTGCCCATTCCGGTCCGAACTGGGAGCATTTCACCCCTGGTGTTCAGTCTCCTAGAATTCTAGTTTAAAGCCCTATACATATTGAAATTAAAAAAGCAACAAAAAATCCCTGTTGCTATACGCAGTAATTGTTATTTCACTTTGGCAAGAAATAAGAATGTATACTATTTAGTTAGTTTCAGTTAATTTCATGCGAATGAAAAGTTGAAGTTGAAACAACCATCATGACCTGTATAACTTTCCAAAAGCAAAGAGCCACCAGTAATTACCTTTTTGCTGTTTATTCCAGAATGTTTTTTTAAAAAATCCTTAAACTTGTATTTAAAATCTCTTTTTCTTAAGGATTAAAGGAAACTCACTTGGCTGAGCCAAAAGTTCCTGATTGCTGAAAAGGAATTAAGAAGCAATATCCAAAGTGATTTAAAAAGGAAGTATGTGAAGCCAGGATTCATTTTGAAGGTGTCAAGTGCAGTTTTATCAAAATGGCTATTCCCTTGTCTCCCAGAGTTCTAAACCAGTGGTGGGTTGCCCGCGGTTCGGTCTGGTTCTTGCGAAAAGAAATAGTAAAACCGGGGGCAGGCTCCGCTCACCCACCTGGATGTCGTCATAGCCATCTGTGCCGGGGTGGTGGTTAGCTATCTTGAATATTGAATAGCTATCTTAATTTAATTTAATTTAATTTAATGTATTTAATTTTGTCAAAACAATATACACAAGCATAACACAAAAAGATTATATAATATATAAACATATATATGAGGAGAAACAAGGAAATATAAACATATATATATGTAGGGAAAGAAACAAAAGGACAGGAACGGTAGGCACGTTTGTGCTCTTATGCACGCCCCTTAGAGTCCTCTTAGGAATGGGGTGAGGTCAACAGTGGATAGATTTTGTTTAAAGCTTTTGGGGTTATGAGAAGAGACCACAGAGTCAGGTAATGCATTCCAAGCACAGATAATTCTGGAGCGGTTGACATTAAGTTTAAATCTATTGGTAGCTCTTGTGTTATTGTAGTTGAAACTGAAGTAGTCGTTGGCAGGAAGGACATTACAACGGATGATTCTATGAGCTAAAACCAGGTCCTGTCGAAGGCGACGGAGTTCCAAGTGTTCTAACCCCAGGATTTCAAGTCTGGTGGAATAAGGTATTTTGTTGGTTGTGGAGTTTATTTATTTATTTTATTTATTTTATTAAATTTTTATACCGCCCTTCTCCCGAAGGACTCAGGGCGGTGTACAGCCAGAAGATAAAAAACATGATAAATATACAATTAAAACACCAAACTAAAAACAGAGCATATTAGAAAAATGGCCAACCTTAAAAAATTTAAAATTTAAAATTCAAAACCCCAAAGTACTAAAACCCCAATTAAAATTTAATAAAACTATTAAGCCAGTCCCGCTTGAATAAATAAGTGTGTTTTCAGCTCACGGCGAAAGGTCCGAAGATCAGGCACTTGGCGTAATCCAAGAACTCTTGGAGAACTCTTCTCGTAAAATACCTCTGGACACGCTCAACTGTATTGATTTCAGAAATATGGTATGGATTCCAGACAAGCGAGCTGTAATCAAGAATTGGCCTAGCAAATGTTTTATAGGCTCTGGTCAGCAGTTTGGTGTTCTTGGATCTTAGCTGGTTGCCTTTTTGCTGCTTCTCTCTGGAGGTCATCCACATCACCTGCTCTTCCCCACAGACAGAAAACTGATGTTTGAGTCTCTCCTCCATATCTGCAAAGCCAGTTTGGCATAATACCAAACTGTATATCTACCATTGACCTCACCCCATTCCTAAGAGGTCTGTAAAGGACGTGCATAAGAGCACAAACGTGCCTACCGTTCCTGTCCTATTGTTTCCTTTTGTTATATCAAATTAATATAGTTATTACATACTCATACTCATATATATATATGTAGGAAAGAAACAAAAGGACAGGAACGGTAGGCACGTTTGTGCTCTTATGCACGCCCCTTAGAGTCCTCTTAGGAATGGGGTGAGGTCAACAGTGGATAGATTTTGTTTAAAGCTTTTGGGGTTATGAGAAGAGACCACAGAGTCAGGTAATGCATTCCAAGCACAGATAATTCTGGAGCGTTGACATTAAGTTTAAATCTATTGGTAGCTCTTGTATTATTGTAGTTGAAACTGAAGTAGTCGTTGGCAGGAAGGACATTACAACGGATGATTCTATGAGCTAAAACCAGGTCCTGTCGAAGGTGACGGAGTTCCAAGTGTTCTAACCCCAGGATTTCAAGTCTGGTGGAATAAGGTATTTTGTTGGTTGTGGAGTTTATTTATTTTATTAAATTTTATACCGCCCTTAGAGTCCTCTTAGGAATGGGGTGAGGTCAACAGTGGATAGATTTTGTTTAAAGCTTTTGGGGTTATGAGAAGAGACCACAGAGTCAGGTAATGCATTCCAAGCACAGATAATTCTGGAGCGTTGACATTAAGTTTAAATCTATTGGTAGCTCTTGTATTATTGTAGTTGGAAACTGCCCAGATCAAAATCAGGGCTATCAGGTAAAGAAGTAAAACAGAGCAAGCAAGAAACATTCACTTGGTCATTCACTAATAGAATCCCTTTCTTCCTGGTGCTTACCACCATGCTTTTATTAATTTCTTCACCATACTTCACTCATCTCTATGATAAAAGGAGCTGTGCTTTAGAGTGCACCAGAGATGAGTCTGGAGTTTAGGATAGACTGGGAGATTGGGAAACCAAAAGACTGCTTGATTTGAATAGCTGGTTAGCTATCTTGAATATTGAATAGCTATCTTAATTTAATTTAATTTAATTTAATGTATTTAATTTTGTCAAAACAATATACACAAGCATAACACAAAAAGATTATATAATATATAAACATATATATATATATATATATATATATATATATATATATATATATATATATATGTCTTTGGTTATTGGGTTTTCTCCGTGTAAAATTGAAGTGTCTTGGCGACGTTTCGACAAAGTCTCATTCGTCATCTTCAGGCTTCAGCTTCAGTGCTTCTGGGAGCAATATATATATATATATATATATATATGAGGAGAAACAAGGAAATATAAACATATATATATGTGTGTGTGTCTTTGGTTATTGGGTTTTCTCCGTGTAAAATTGGAAGTGTCTTGGCGACGTTTCGACAAAGTCTCATTCGTCATCATCAGGCTAGGTGCTTACAGCTTCCTATTTCTAGGAGAAATGCTTACAGCTTCCTATTTCTAGGAGAAATGCTTACAGCTTCCTATTTCTAGGAGAAATGCTTACAGCTTCCTATTTCTATTCCTAAGCACCTAGCCTGATGATGACGAATGGGATTTCGTCGAAACGTCGCCAAGACACTTCCAATTTTACGCGGGAGAAAACCCGAATAACCAAAGACCTACATATATATATATATATATATATATATATATATATATATATATATATATATATATATATATATATATATATATATATATATATACACACTGTGTGACAAAATAAATAAATAAATAAAATAAATAAAAATAGTGCTTAAGGCACCAGACTAGACACCAGGAGACCATGACTTCTAGTTCCATCTTAGGCACAAACCAACTGGATGATCTTGAGACAATCATTTTTCTCAGCTCAAGGAAGAGGTAATGACAAATCACTTCTCGCTTATATCTTAGCCCTAGCCCTAACCCTAACCCTATCTTGGAAAACTGCTAGGACTGGTCCAAGCAGTTTCCAAGAGTCAAAAAGTGTCTCAAAGGCACACCACCACTACCCCTCCATGTCTACTGTGAGTGTCTATCTGTGTCACTCAGTTTGTGTGAGATCAGAACCTAAATAATCAAAACATGTGGGTCTAACTTTATTCTGCTGGTGATCATAGTTGATTTGCTCTCCATCTGTAGCTGTCAAGGCTGCCAATTAGGTGGGATCATAAGCTTTCTGCAAGCAGAAATTTTGTTCTATCTATAAGGTACTTAATTGAATCCAACTCGTTTCACACTACAAATTAAATACAGATTAAATACAAATGACTTGAAAATCTGTCCATTTTCAAACAAATCTATATAAGATGAAAATAAACAACTCATCATACACATATAAAAAAGAACAATAAACAACTCAACAAATAAAAACACAGAAAAATAAAAAGCCTGTAATTATAG
The DNA here is from genome assembly GCF_028640845.1 of Ahaetulla prasina. Classification (NCBI taxonomy): domain Eukaryota; kingdom Metazoa; phylum Chordata; class Lepidosauria; order Squamata; family Colubridae; genus Ahaetulla; species Ahaetulla prasina. Next base: position 276,541,926 of record NC_080539.1, read on the forward strand.
TCTAATGACTGATCATTCCTGTAATCCTTTTAATTCAAGTATGGTAATTATATATAAATTGATATCTACGAACAGTAATTAAGACATAATTGTAAGCTCGGTACCCCTTTTAGCCCACAACTGGATAGTCTAAGAAGTCGGCCAAAATTCTCTCTAGTTTTATCTACACAAGTTGGGGATCAAGAGGTAGCAATGAATTTATGTCACTCAAGGCTTTCTCAATAGAGTTTTGTTAAATATTTTTGATGAAGCATATTTTGGCGTATTTTAATTAGATAACAGCAGTAAATGCCTGCAAATCCAACTCTATGTGTGAGTTGGGCTTTACATTACATGTAAAAAAGAGATTGCTAGAAAATGGTTGTGACATAAGATCCAAATAAAAGATCTCAAAATAAAAATGCTGATTTTCACAAGTTTTTGAATCTACTTCTGATGTTTCACAAAGTGAGCAAATCCAAAGACATTCATTCATAAAAATTACAAGAGCATTTCTTCTGTTCTGAATATGGTTCAGCTCAGGGTTGTTATCTAAACTAAGCAACAAATGGTCCTGATAATAATTTATAATATTAGCCTTTAGTGCGAGAAACATCAAAGCAACCAAAATCAAGGCAAACCAATTCAACTTTAAAAATGGCATCATTTCAAGAAAACATATTGAACCATATCATAACAATGTGAGCTTTCTTCTTAGTCACAACACATGGAATAGTTGATGAACCAGTTTTTTATAAAATGGACTGAACCAGCTAAATGACAACTTTGGTTCGGATTGACATTCCATCTTTATCATCAAAGTGTCCTGCAAATAAAAGGCATTAGTGCATTTATGCACAATGAATTAATCCATTTATGAAACTTGAGACAGATATTCCTGAAACTATTTATTTGTGAATATTTCTGATATTTTATTTTATTTATATTTATATTTGTCTACCACATGTCCCCAAAGTAATTTCTCATCTCAAGAAAGCACATATTGTTTTAGAATTATCCTTAGGGTATTGTAAAGGGTGAAATACCATGGCCAGGCTTCTAGTACAATTATGGATATGATTTTCCCTAAAGGAAACAAGCCAAAAGGATGAGGTAGTACACCAAGAAACTATTACACCTATGTTAGTTTCTTAAAATGGTATTTTTCTCTCCTTAAAAAAACAATAGGGGAAATTATCCACCTAGTTTCATTGTCCCTCAAATAGTATGGAGGAATTTAAATTTCTGGAGGTTGCAGAGCTATGGTTTCATGCAGCTTCCGGACCCTTTGAAAATTGCATGAGGGGGTGTGCTTTTATGTGGTTTTTGGAGACTACAGAAGAACATTCTCTGAAGCCACTTCAAAACAAAGGCTTTATGTGACCTGGAGGAGCCTCAAGTATGCTGCAGGGACTCATCAACAGTAAGAAAACACCGCCTGAAGTAAGTGGCATATGGGCAGCATTAGGCTGTGAGAGCCATTGTGACATTCCCTTGGGGAACAGTACAAGGTTGCCATTTTTAATGGCAGTGGTGCTGTTAGGGGTGAAGTTGAAGCCCACTTGAGTCCCAGCCTTAGAGGCTGTTCAGGGTGGGCTAGATCATTGGGTGGGGAATAGAAAATAGAATTTCTTTTGTTCTGTCTGTTGTGTGTGTGTGTGTGTGTGTGAGAGAGAGAGAGGGGGGGGGAGAGATAGATAGAGAGAGAGAGAGAGAGAAGCCAGCAAAGTCAACTTTGGAATTTACCAAATTTTAAACCAGCCAAATCCAAACATTCACCCCATCACTGTCCTAACAGATCCTCCAGGAAAAATAGAATACTCTATGAAATGTTTTAAAGCATTTTCAGGTCAGATGAAGAATGTATGCATTATCTTTATTACTATGTTGCATATCTTCTTGTCTTCTGTCAATTTTAGATCAATAATGCCACTTACTGAAATGAATGGAATAACATGCTCAGAAAAAGTGGTCTGTGAACAGATTTCGCTGCATTTTAATGTCAGTATAAATCAGCTTGATATGAACTTCAAGTTGTAATAGACTCTTGCATGACTTGATAGATTGGCAACATTATAGGCATTTTTAGAACTGAAGGGCAAGCATCCTTCTAAACCAAACAAATAAAAAAAAACTTTGAAAAACTTTATTTAATGCCGTAAAGTGTTATAAAGTGGAAAGGGGTCTACTTTATATTATAAAGAAATCCTGAAACTCTCTGGATCCAGAATCTGTAAATATATCAGTGTTTTGGGGTTGTGGGGAGGGCTGCAGGAAGGGAAACAGATTGCAAAAAATTTGCACAGATGTGGTATCTTATTTTTGCTTTTCCAAAACACCCAAATGGAGAGTTGGGGAAATCAGAAAGGGATGAGGAATCCAGTGGTGAATTTACTTTCTGGTCGCAGAGTATTACTTTACTAGCTCCAAACACAATGTTCTGGGGGGGGGGAATTAACATACTCCTTGGCTACATTGACCTTGGTGTTCTCTCTTCTTAGCGGTAGGTCACTTTTGTCTCACTTGAACAGGGTGGCATTTCAACAGCTTTGATGGAATTAGCAAATGAGATAATCCTGTGTGTTCTGAGTACCTCCTGATTTCTTAATTTCCTAATGAATCATTATTCTTCCAGACACTCTTTTGCCTACTTTCCCTGTCCTTTCTTAAAACCCTATTTTTCATTTTGATTGATTAATTCAATCCTGGCTTTTCCTCTAGAAGTTAAGTTACTGGTCTGATTGCTTGCTACGTTGTCCTGCTACTTTTACAAGCATCTATGTGATACCATTGCCCTTCCTTCCTACTCTCTCCTCCAATTTTGATCTTGAAGATTTTGATCAGATTTGGGGTTTGTTCCACATCTTTTACATTATTGTCAGTATTTCCATCATTAAGAATTCTATAGTTTATATAATTTATTGATTAGCAATTTTTTTTAGCAGAATTGCTATTCCTTTCTCTTTTTGTGGCAAGTTGGTCTCCAAATTACGTTTATTTGTTGTGGTGGTTGTATGCTTTGCATTTAAATGGTATTTCACGTGCACAGATATACTGCTGTGTGTGTTCTGTTATACATTTTTTAACAGTTGTACTTTATTCTTTATAGCAACATAAAGCTGACAAATGGCAGCAGTAAACGGTGCAAGAAAAGAAATAGAAATAGTAGAAGCAAGGTTGCTGGACAGACTGTCCACATCTCCATAGAAAACCTCCAGGATTTATAGGCAGAAGAAGTATTAAAAGGTGACCCAACAACTTCCATTCAACTCACTAGTTCTTATTGGGAGCCAGCCTGCTTTCTCTGGGACAGAGGGAAAGAAAAAAGAGGGAGAGAACAAGTGAAAAGTGGTAGAGGAGTACAAAGATAGCCTTGAAGAAGATAATCAGCAGTGTTTATATAAAAAAAATATCATCTTAGCCTGGAAGGCAGAAGGAGGTGAGCGAGAAATTCAAGACTGCTGCACTGTAGAATAGAATAGAATAGAATAGAATAGAATAGAATAGAATAGAATAGAATAGAATAGAATAGAATAGAATAGAATAGAATTTTTTATTGGCCAAGTGTGATTGGACACACAAGGAATTTGTCTTGGTGCATATGCTCTCAGTGTATATAAAAGAAAAGATACGTTCATCAAGGTACAACATTTACAACACAATTGATGGTCAATATATCAATATAAATCATAAGGATTGCCAGCAACAAAGTTACAGTCATACAGTCATAAGTGGAAAGAGATTGGTGATGGGAACGATGAGAAGATTAATAGTAGTGCAGATTTAGTAAATAGTTTGACAGTGTTGAGGGAATTAATTGTTTAGCAGAGTGATGGCCTTCGGGAAAAAACTGTTCTTGTGTCTAGTTGTTCTGGTGTGCAGTGCTCTATAGCGTCGTTTTGAGGGTAGGAGTTGGAGCAGTTTATGTCCTGGATGTGAGGGATCCGTAAATATTTTCATGGCCCTCTTCTTGATTCGTGCAGTATACAGGTCCTCAATGGAAGGCAGGTTGGTAGCAATTATTTTTTCTGCAGTTCTAATTATCCTCTGAAGTCTGTGTCTTTCTTGTGGGGTTGCTGTCTCTAGTATAACTGCCAGGCTTTCAAGATTATGTTATTACACCCTGTGTAATAAAGTTCCATTTTTTTCCTGACCTGGCCTGTCATGACATGTATTGACAATATCAATGGGTAGAGATAGATGATAGGTAGATAGCTAATAGAAAGTTAGATGATAGATAGATAGATAGATAGATAGATAGATAGATGATAAATAGATGATAGATAGATGATAGATAGATGATAGATAGATAGATGATAGACAGCAATAGCAATAGCACTTAGATTTATATACCCCTTCATAGTGCTTTACAGCCCTCTCTAAGCAGTTTATAGAGTCAGCATATTGCCCCCAGCAATCTGGCTCCTCATTTTACCTACCTCAAGAAGGATGGAAAGCTGAGTCAACCTTGAGCCTGGTGAAATTTGATCTGCCAAACTGCTGGCAGCCAGTGATCAGCAGAAGTAGCCTGCAGTACTGCCCTCTAACCATTGCGCCGCTGCAGCTCTTCATGATGACAGATAGACAGACAGACAGACAGACAGACAGAGGGGTGGGATTCAGCCTATTCGGTCTGGTTCGGGCAAGCCAGTTGCTCTGATGATCAGCTGAGAGTGAACTGGTTTGCTCTGACCCTCAGCAGGCTCACCCATCCGCCCCTGCACTACACCTAACTTTATTTTGTTTGTTTGAAGCCCAGCTGATAGGTGCAGCAGAGCGGATTGCCGCGCCTCAGCTGTTTTTAATGCTGTTTACACTGCTTTTAATTGTATTTGTGCGTGCAAAGCTGTTCTGTTTCCCTCCCCCCAATACTCCCAGCAAAGAGTCAGTCAGAGGCCTCCTTTTCTAATTTATTTACTTAGATAAATGTCCTGGCCACGTCTACCCATGGGCCTGCCAAGTTTCTGGAGATAACGAGGAAATTATAGATAAGGCCAGAATTACTCACGAATATATTCTTCCCTCCATTGATACAGTTTGCCCGCGCAAATTCATTGCTTTGTCCAAGACAAAAAACCAGGAAGTCCCGCCTCCTATTTATAGTCTCTGCAGATGTCACTGCATGACAATCATTACTTGGCTTTATCCCAACGCTGCTTCTGCTGCGTGCGCCGGTCACGTCTGCGCAGTCTTGCATCACTCCAAAACTGTTCTTGGGGAGTTGCCAAATCAGAAGAAGGCTCAAGAGAATCAGGCTTTGCCGGCCCCTCCTCCTCCCTTTGAGTGGGTGCCAGGGAGGGAGAGGGCCCAAGAGAAGCATGGCTTGCCAGGTCTTCTCCCTCACTTTCTGAATCATCCAAGTCCAGGAGTCCAGGTCCAGGAACCTGGGTCACAACAAAAGCGTGCACTCAGCAAACCAGTTGTTACACTGGTTGAATCCCACCACTGGAGAGAGAGAGAGAGAGAGAGAGAGAGAGAGAGAGAGAGAGAGAGAGAGAGATGATAGACTGACCAGAATGCTGTTCGTCATGGAACACATTTTATAGATTATATGTTCTTGAAATAGACCTTCTAGCTAAAGAATGGAAAAGGCAAGAGTGGGTATTCTGCTAAACATTAAGATTCCTAAAGAGGATTCCTATGAAAGGATAGACCTGCTGCTGGTTTCTCCAGAAGAATTCATTGCAATTATTTCACAAAGAACAGTGGGAAGAAAGAGGCAGAGGAATCAATGCTAAAAGGTGCTCTTATGCACCCTGTTAGAGTTTGTGCTATCACCTTAGCGTTTTCATTCAGAGCAGCAGAAATATTTGGATCTAGAGGATACTACACAGACTTGACTTCTGAAATAAAATTACATATAAAGTAATGAAAAAACTAAAATAATAAGGTTTGTGCACTGATTTTCATAAAAGATACTTCTTTATAGATAAACCATAAGCAATAATACATGGGAGTCCATGTCCTTGAACTAGCATCTGTAGTCCGGAGCTAAAAATTCCTTCCTCAGTTCTCCCAAATGTGAGATTTGGACAGAAGAGGAGATAGAGAGAAGGAGAGAAAGGGAGAGGGGGAGCGGGAGGGGAAGAGGGGGAAGGAGGGAGGGAGGGGAGGAGAGAGAGAGGGAGAGGGAGAGAGAGAGATGATGAACAGGATTCATGATTTGTCATATATCTATACCAGGGGTAGTCAACCTTTTTATACCTACCGCCCACTTTTGTATCTCTGTTAGTAGTAAATTTTTCTAACCGCCCACCGAGTTCCACAGTAATGCGCCGTGTATCGTTGTCTGCACATGCCTCTCATGCATTGTGGATTGGGTTGGGGGGGCACCGGCTACCAGCTCTGCTTGTCTGTTATAGCTGGATGGTGTGGGGGGAGATACACAAGCTATTCTGGGATGAGGCTCTTTTGTTTGTGGTCACACTATAGCACCATTTAGTTTCACTTACGTAATGTGAACTAAACTTATGCGCGAGTGATACAAATAGTATATTTTCAGAAATTTAAATTGTCATGGGGAATTTTATGAAAACCTAATGAAAATGTTTTTAAATAATGCTATATTTTTTTTTTAAAGTCAATTAAATTTAAAAAAAGGAAAGTGCTTCAGTATTAGACAAAACCCCTACCGCCCACCATGAAAACTGGAACGCCCACTAGTGGGCGGTAGGGACCAGGTTGACTACCAGTGATCTATACTGTACTATTTCCTTTTATTTTTTTCTTTTATGCTAGTTCCACAATACTGTCTCTATTCTTTAGCTTTCCCAGTTTGCCTTTTATGCTATAGAAAAGAGCATTTTGTGGCTGAATCACTTAATATATGAATGCATTAAAATGGTTTAATTCTTCAACGTCATGTTCATATTGCAACTTTTGAACAAATGGAGCTTTTGGCTGTTGGGTTTTTTTTCTGTTTATTTGCTTTCTGTTGACACTTGGATCCTTAGTATTCCCCATATTTTTGCAATGATGTAAACAAAAGTGATCTAGTGGAGATGTGGGAAGCTTTAGGACCGAATAACAAATTCACATTATGAGGTATAGTAGATCTCCACTTTGTGCCTTCATCTTGCCTAGCTTCTCACTGCAGCTATACTACAAGAAGTTAATATGGATGATAGTCATCATCTAGTACAGGGGTGTCAAACTCATGTCATAACGATGGCATCATGTGATGTATTATGATATTTTTCTCCTTCACTAAACTGGGCATGGGTGTGGCCAGTGCATGGTGCATCCGGCCTGTGAGCCACGAGTTTGACACCCCTGATCTAAAAAGTGAAACAACAAGTGAGCAAATCAGATCAGTCTTTGAAATGATTGCTTTAATGCTATATCAACATGCAACAAATGCCCCACCTTTCATCTTTACGTGTACAAACATGCTACTAATAATTCATTGTCCTTGGTAATATTGGCACAGATTTTAAGGAACTGCTAACAAAGTTCTTATTTAAATATTCAGAAGCCCACAATGAATGAACAAAAGTTGAGAAAAGGACATTAAGAGCCATGGTGGGCACAGTGTTAGAATGCAGTACTGCAGGCTACTTCTGACTGCTGGCTACCTGCAATTTGGCAGTTTGAATCTCACCAGGCTCAAGGTTGACTCAGCCTTCCATTCTTCCGAGGTCGGTAAAATGAGGATCCAGATTGTTGGGGGCAATGTGCTGACTCTGTAAACCATTTAGAGAGGGTTGTAAAGCAGGGGTCTCCAACTTTGGCAACTTTAAGCCTGGAGGACTTCAACTCCCAGAATCCCCCAGCCAGCTGGCTGGGGAATTCTGGGAGTTGAAGTCCTCCAGGCTTAAAGTTGCCAAGGTTGGAGACCTCTGCTGTTAAGCATTGTGAAGTGGTATATAAGTCTAAGTGCTAAATGCTATCGGCTAGCAAGTGACACATCTAGAAGGTAATAGTTTTTATATTAAGACAAATGTTCATACCTCTTTCTACTCCCCACCTGCTCTGCACCAAAACCTGCAGGTATAACACGACTGCGTTTCAGAAACAAAATCAGCCAAAGCAAGCATCCTGCTGTTTATTTTGTCTTGCTGAGGTATATTTAGCTGCTAACTCTGAATAATCATAGAATATAGAATAGCACAGAAAACAGACTTCCTAGCTATAGTTCTCCATCTGAGCATTGCCCTGCTTTCAACAGTCCCTTTCCGCAACCATTTTTTCTTCTCAAGCTGTTACCCTCCAGGAATGCTAGATTGTAATTGGGGAAGTTGAATGGGAATGATGGGAACTGAAGCCCCAAATATCTGAAAGGGTGACAGGAAAGTTTGTTTTAAAAGCAGACATATGGAGAGAGATTGTGTCTATGGGGGCTCTGAGCAGCTCTCTTCACTGCTCGAAGAATTAATTCCTAAATCATCTGGTAAGAGGAAAAACAGCTAGGGCATCTGCAAAATGCATAATCATACTGCAAAATTATGTGCTCCAAAAAGTGACAAGTTGCTCCTGATGAGTTGGTATTCTGCTGAGGAACTGCTGAGGGAGAACCGTGTGTTCTAGTTTTGGCAGGACCACTATTGTTAAGAACCCTGATATGAGAATAATGTCCATCTTTTGTTTCTTTAATTGGGATTGACCATTTCCATTTCTCTCTTTCTTGAGAAGTGCTGTCCTGCCTTAATTTTAAATGAGATGTGATTGGATTGTTATTCGGCTTCCAGAAATGAAATAAATCATCTTTATTTCTCCTTCAAGATGCTGTCCAGTATCTCACTTGTAGATGTTTTTAGAGGTTCAGGCAAAATTTGCTGAAATAATCCTGAATTGTGTTGATACAGATTGGAGAGAGAGAGAGAGAGAGAGAGAGAGAGAGAGAGAGAGAGAGAGAGAGAGAGAGAGAGAGTGTCAGGATAAAACTACACCTAAGCAATAAGTAAGTGAAGGTGGGAGGCTTCTGATTTAGCATTACTTCTATATGCCTTGGGGAGAGAAATGGCATCCATTCATTGATGGGCATTGTCAGGAATTTCAATAGGACATACATTATCTCCTTTCATCCACCATCATATGCTCATCTTCATTTTGCTGCTCCTCAATAGAAGGATGGAATTGTACTTATAAACTCTAAATGAAAATATGTTCAAGTGTAACCTCAGTTACATTCCATTCTGAAGAAATTGAAATTCAGATCAAGTTTACAAAGGTATGTAAATGCTATTAAGACAGGAGAATATTTGCAGCTCAGGGTTGAAGTGAGGGGTCCTTGAGGCTTTCTGAGTTTGGTTGTTTTCTTGAACACATTTCATTACCCAAACTAGGTAACATCATCAATGCATTTATGACATTACCTAGTTTGGGCAATGAAATGTCTGCAAGAAAACAACCAAACTCAAGGAGCACTAAAGACCTCTCTTATAAATGCTATTCTTGGCATCTAGAAATATGAAGGCTCAGGAAAAAAAATCAGGAAGGAAATTAAAATGTTTTCAATCACAATGGAAGAACTGTGAAATAAAGAATTATGAAATATTTTAAAATATCTTCTTTTTAAAAATGATACCATGAAAAATCAAGATATGAAATAAATTGGTCCATGTTTAGTAGTAAAAGTAAAAAAAAAAAGATAAAGGAATCCTTGTGGATTTTACTTTGCTAGTGATTGCCAACTATAGGGGAGGTGCTCATCTCCATTTCAAAGGCTATTGAGCCTGTGCTATCTGAAGACATTTCTGTGCTCAGGTGGCCAGTTTGACCTCACAGAGCGCTGTTACCTTCCCACCAAAGTATTTATCTACTCGCATTTGCATGCTTTCAAATTGCTAGGTTGGCAGGAGCTGGAGTGAGGATGAGAGCTCATCCCATCGTATGGGCTTGGGTCTCGAAGCTGGACTGCCAGTTTTCCAGCTGTCAAGCCCAGTAACTTAACCACTGAGCCACCATGTCACTCCATGTTTAGTAATACTGAACACCAAACTTAAAAATAAATTAAAATAGGGAAGAATAGAAATATTCCTGAAATGGTAAAATAATACAAATTATTCAAGATCAAAAGGTCAAAATTGCCGATAGCCTTAATATTTCAGATTTAGAAAATTAGAGCAAATAAATGCTTCATAGGATCACCATTTTCTTACCTTTTTGCATGGGAGGGAACAGGAGGCTCTGGGATTGTTGCTGAAATTTCAAAGGATGAAACAGAGTGTGGAGAGTCCGTCTTCAGGCTGTGGCTGACCAGCCACCATTAAAATGGATTAATCAATAACAGCACATCTTAAATCTTACAAACCACAATGTTATTACCATTAATTGAAAAATGAATGTATCCCTTATTTATTTGGCAATAAGCAAAAAGCAGTCCCCCTACAAATTAAAGCACAGCTAAAATTATAACACAGCTAATCAAGAAGCAATAAAAATAGATGGTGACATCTATAAAGCAAATCCCCTTTTAAATTAGCTTGATTTTATTGATTTTCTGAAGCTTAAGTTAGAAAGCAAGAGCCGATTATACTGCCTGAACAGGGCATAGCAGAACATTGCTGCCATCACAAACTAACCATGATTGTTGGGCCTCGTAATGTCATGGATATGGGGGCTACTAACATATTTGACCTCCAAGTAGGTCAAAATTGAGTGAAACAGACTCCTAGGATATGTTTAATGCTTTTGGATATTTGTTCTACTAGAACAACATTTTTGTGCAAATGTTTTGTACAAACATTTTGTGTTTTTGGAGATCCTTAGGAAAATTCTAAAAAGTACTAATATGATTGAATGTCCTCTTCTATTTACCGTGAATTTCCCCCCATTACCTATATTAAGTATATGACTGTTGAGAGGTTATCGCTAAATCTCCTCCCTGATTATAAAAGATAAGATCTTTTTTTCTTAGCTGTTAAGCCATTCTATTGTTCCATGGTTATATATCCATTGTGGAAGACCTTAAGAACTGTTCCTATGTGGTTTAGAGACTAAAAGACAATTGAGCTGAGCTGATGTCATTAGTTATCTATGATATTCCCAGTCTGATTGATGTTTCCCTCTTAAATTGAATGCTAACCCATTGATGCAGAAACAATTGACAGGTTGTCTACAATTATCTCAGAAAATTAATCTTCTCTGGTTGTAATGAATAGCTCAAACAGATCTAAATTGCAAACAAAAAACTTTTGAACTTGGGTTCACTCTCAGTTACCAAAATAGATTCCAAGGACATGATAAATTTTGTTGTTTGTCAATTATATTTTCTCTCTCATACAAACAGCTCAGTCATATACATATTCACTTTTTAGTAATAAACTCACTAAGGCTGGATTCAGATAGTTCTTGGGCCCCTAGGACGGTCTATGTGACATCACTGTTGTGCATGGTGTGGCTGCCAGTTTGCTTCCAAGTCCAATTCAAAGTGTTGGTTATTACCTTTACGGCATAGGTCCAGGTTACTTGAGAAATTCTCTCACCCTAATGGGATTGGACCGCCCCACTCTTGTTGGCAGAAGGGGCATGCTGCAGATCCCATTGGTCAAGGAATTCTAGCTTGCAAAATTCAGGAAAAGAGCCTTTTCTGCTGTGGCTCCTGGCCTTTGGAACATTGTCCCCCTTGAATTGAGATCTGCACCCTTCTCCTGGACCTTCTTAAAACCTGGCTCTGCCAATTGGCCTGGAGCCCTGATGGGAGCATTTCACACTGGATGTATTTAATGGACTGAGAGAAGATTCTACTTCAACCCTGTTTGTATCTTATTCCCTTCCTTAGCCACTTTTTAAATTTTCAGTGTTAAACATTTATTATAATATTTTAACAATACAAAACATACTGTTGCTTTTACTTTATTTTAAGCTGCTGCTAGCTGAGATGGGTGACATATAAATTTAATAAATAAATAAATTCATACAGCATATGAATTGTTCAATCCTTGGTGCTCTCTGAGCTGGTTGTTTGCTTGTAGACGTTTCAGTGCTCAACCTGGTAATATCATATGAAGTGCTCATAAACTAGCCAGCCACATTTCAGAGTAGCATCTTGTGCAAACTTAACTTGTGAGATTAACATGTTGTGTGAAGTTAAAAAAATTGTTAATTCCATGAAACATGGTTAAGATAATCATGCCTAAGTGTGTTGTACAAATAAACCTAAATATGCCCAAGGGAAATGAAGCGGCAGATAACCTGCTGCTTAATCTTACATCATGCTGGCTTTAATCAGAGATGGAAAAAGCACCCTTGCTAGGTTTTAAGCCCACCTGGTGTTTATGATTTGAAATTTCTTTCTTTTAAAATCAGTGCAAGAATTAGTTGCATCAGTTGCACGCCCATGTGGCTAAAACATCTGATCCTGGAACTTCTTGGTGTAATAAAGAAGCTTTCCGCATTCAACCTAGAAGTAAGGAGAAATTTTCTGACAGTGAAAACAATCAACCAATGGAACAGCTTGCCTTCAAAGTTGTGTGAGGCTTCATCACTGGAAGCTTTCAAGAAGGGACAGGATTGCCATCTGTCAGAAATGGTGTAGGGTCTCCTGCTTGGGCTGGAGGGTTGGACTAGATGACCTACAAAATCCTTTCCAACTTTTTTATTCTATTCTATTCTACATTTTGTACAAATGTAAACCTACATTTATGCCTTTTTGTCTATGTAACTTCCCAGGACAAACCACTTCGGTGCTAACTTGCTCGGGTTATGAAAGAATAGCTTTACCTGATCTTTACCCTTTCTAGCTAGCAGATTTTAAAGTTAAGGTGGTAGATCTGATTGCATTCAGTAGAATTTATAAGAATAGGGATTTTTTTGATCGCCTAAATTGAAAATCATGGCATATATAAGAAAATGCAGTATAAAGGTCCAAACTATTAAGCTTATTTTTGGGGTTTGTGACCTATTTTTATGTATTTATGTATTTCTTTTACTTAGTATGTTTAATGCACATTGCAAAAAATAAAAATTATGCCAGAATTGGGATTTGCATATAGAACTTCATAGATTGGATTAAACCTCCAAAAAGCTAAAAAAAAATCAGTGTTCATCAGACAAAAATGCTTTTTCGTTCTGATTTTCATAATGTAATTCAGTAATGCAAATACTCGAAGAGCCCAAGGCTAAATGAAGGAATCTTCCCTCATGTTCTGCTTTGTTCTGGCTCCATGCTTCAATATGCTTTTCAAAAGTCAACCAATATTTTAACCTGTTTTGGGAAATTGCCAATATTTTCAAGATGTCATCTTACAAGCTGACACCTGACAGATGTGTCTCTTAACAGAACAATTGACCGGAGAGGCAATTAAATGTATGAAGCTTTAAAAGGTTTCATGTGGCCTTTGGAAAATCTCAGGTCCTTTAGAAGTGTAGCAGTTATCCATACTGCCATTAAAAAGTGTTAACTTTAAGCCTGGTAGCCACATATTTTACAGAGCATTCCTTTGATATCAATGATCCAGTTAACTCTGTTCAGCAGAGCAGATCCTACTACACTCACCAATTGTTTACCCAATTAGAAGCAGGCTCTTATAGACATAATACTGTGCTTGCATTCACATGACATACTGATCCATAAATGAGCCAACCACATTTTTTGCCTAGCATGTTGAATGAACCCTGGTTTAGGTACTTAGTTTGTGCTTCAGCATCTTAGGAGGTACTAGAATGTTGGGTTAAGTGAGTAAACGGTGACTTTGTTAAGCAGGAAGAAGTTTGTCTGATGAACCCAACCAATAAAACCATTCTTCTTTTGATTAAGGAATTATTTGTAGTCCCTTTTCCTCTAATGTTGACTAGCTCAGTCCTCTGAACTCAGCATGGCTACTAGATCGCACATTGGCACATCCCTTTTGATCTTCAAATGTTACAAGACGTTTGTGAAAATGCGGTTAATCCTTCCTCGAGAGATTCACTGGCAGCATAGCTATCAACGCACAGAAGCAAGACAAGTTCGCTGCAAAGTGATGATGTGCAGTTTAAGGTGCATTCCAGGGTCGGCATCACAATTTACCCCTCATGCAAGCCAATCTGTGTGGAAGGTAAAAATTGAGCTTGGCTTGTCTGTCTTTTAGTTCTGAAACTTAGAATCCATACAGCAAATTTTCTAACTGACTAAAATCCTTTTTTTTCCCCATTCTATTTTGATTGTTTTTAAATCTTGTTAGTGGTTGGTCCTTTCTCCTCCCTTTTATGGAAACCAGTCTGAGGGCATCCTAGAACAATGAGAGAGCAATAATTTAAATAAATCATATACTATGTATATTTACATTACCTGTATTGCAGATTCCTGTTATTACTGCCAAAATAATTGCCTAATTATTTGCCAAAAGATTTCCTAATTTTTAAAAACTTATATAATAATTTAAATAATACAGCTAAGTTATAATAATATAATATTATATAATAATATTATATAATGATTATATTATAATTATATAATAACAACAACAACAACAACAACAACAACAACAGAGTTGGAAAAGACCTTAGAGGTCTTCTAGTCCAACCCCCTGCCCAGGCAGGAAACCCTACACCATTTCAGACAAATGGTTTTCCAACAAATTAAATTTAAAATAAATTATTTTATTATGTATTTAAATTAAATTTAAATACAGCTCACCTGTCTGGAACCCACACCTCATTTCAGACATTAATGCAACTGAGCGTGTCCAGAAATATTTTACAAGAAGAGCTCTCCACTCTGATCACAACAAAATACCTTATGCCACCAGACTTGAAATCCTGGGTTTAGAAAATTTAGAACTATGCCGCCTTCGACATGACCTGAGTTTAACTCATAAAATCATCTATTACAATGTCCTTCCTGTCAAAGACTACTTCAGCTTCAACCACAACAATACACGAGCACACAATAGATATAAACTTAAAGTGAACCGCTCCAATCTTGATTGTTGAAAATATGACTTCAGTAACAGAGTTGTTAATGCCTGGAATGCACTACCTGTCTCTGTGGTCTCTTCCCAAAATCCCCAAAGCTTTAACCAAAGACTATTTACTGTTGACCTCACCCCATTCTGTAAGGGGCGTGCATAAGAGCACCAGTGTGCCTACCGTTCCTGTCCTAATGTTCCCTTGGGTTGTATCCAATTCATATGGTTATTTCATGCTTATACTTATATATATTGTTGTGTTTGACAAATAAATAAAAATTAAAAAAAGATTTGAAAAGTATACTGTTTATATACAGTTGGGTGTAGTTTTAAGAGATTTTGTTTTTAAAAGCAAACATATTATGTAACTTTTTATCAGGACAGAATGCTATTGCAAGGATTAGCATACTAATCAAGTATACAATGCAAAATAAACATTACTAGATAGATACATAAATATATAGAATTAAATATAAAAATATGATATCACATTCTATCTATCAACTATCTAAGTTTTCTATCCTCAGAATAAGCATGGATTACAGTTCAAAACATTAGGGCCTTTAAAAAAAAGGAAAGAAAAAAAAAACTAGCATTCAGTACATAACATCAATTGCTGTACTCTTAAGAGGGTATGTTCTTTTAAAACCTCTGAATAATGAAAACAAGAGTTGATGGCACTGATTGCTGTAACTGCTTCCAGATTTTTTTTAAAAAAAGAAGCAAGGTTAATATGTTTCAATCAATAACAAGTACATAGATATAACTACCTGATTCACAATGCATGGAGAAAGTGGGATTCCAAGATCATATTTGGGTTTTAAAAGTGTCCAGCACAGGAAATCAGGAGTCTAGCCAATTCAAATGAATATTTAAGTTTATTGTATGCTAATGTTCTCTTCAAGAAACTGATCTAATGGTCAAAGCAAATTGGTGATAAAAGTCAATAGAATTCAAAATAGGCTGGCCTTAGATCTCTTGTGGGCATGAAGGGATTCAAGACTTATGACACATTTGACTCCTACAAAAAAGCTCATGAGGAATACAATATAAATAAGGAGGAGAAAATTCAATGGGTACCTGATCATATTCAAATGTCTTATAGGGCCCAATAGTTACAACGATGAAACTCATATTTTAAGTTTCTGATTCAAAAACTATGTTTACGGTAGACACATACATACATACATACATACAATCATACATACATGGGAATTTAAACTTTCCTCACATCACTGAATCCAGATTTCTCTTGCTGAGGTTCTGAGAAAGGCTGTGATGTTATATGTGTGTGTGTGTGTGTGTGTGTGTGTGTGTGTGTACGTGTACAGAAAGAGCAAATCTAAGCATGTTTTTTTTAATCATTTGCTTAATATAAAAGTCCAATAACCTGACATTCTTTTCTGAAAAAGAGAGAAAATAAATCTGGATGGGAGGGAAAAGGAATGTTCTGGCAGACACATATTTGAACATCTTGTGTGTTACATAATCTGCTGTAAATGGCATTTTGTTTCTGGCAGGGAAAAGGAGGAAACTTGCCGGAAGCAGATTTTATTGCATTTCAACTAGAGTTCATGATCCTGATTAGTTTTTGCTTAAAAGACTTTAAGCTTCGGGGGAGGGGAATTCATTTCCCTAAGGTGGTGGTTGGGTGCCTGATATGTGCATGAACCTAGAACATGTGTGTCCAATCTTTTGGCTTGTCCGGGCTGCATTGAGTAAAGAGGAATTGCCTTGGGCCACATATATATAATATAGTATTAATCACATATAAATATAAATATATGTATATGTATATAAATCACATAATAATGTCAAAAATTTGCAATCTTGTAGAGCCATATTATTTGCTGTCCAGGTCCACATATGGCCTGCAGGCCAAGGGTTGGACATGCCAGGCCTAGAATAATAGCTCATTCCTCTTTTAATTCCATCTGCTTGGTGAGGAAAGTAGCTGGACAATGGTTTGAGCTCCCTTGTCAATGCTTTTCAGCTATATTGGGCCAGAATATCTGGAATTTCCTGCTAGTGAGTCATTCATGGCATTGTGGTTCAACATTGGTTAATTATACAGCAGATGTTTTCAAGTGAGGTAAGAGAGTGTTGCGCCCCCCTATTGAAGTGTCACTGAGTTTAAGGAGGGACCCTCTCTAGTTTTCTAGAGTATAAAAAGAAAGAAGGGGAGAATTAGTTTTAGTCTAGTAAAATCATATTAATATAACCATGATTAAGTTACTACTCATAGTTGTACCTGTTGTCCTGAGTACCTCAAAAGGCTATGCAGGGGTGTCAAAGTTGCGATCCATGGGCTGGATTCGTCACGTGCTGGCCACGCCCACACCCGGTTTAGCGAAGGGGAAAAAGTTGTGATATGTCATGTGACACGGCCATGACGGTGGGTTGGACCCCTGGGCTAATGGATTGTGAGTTTGGAAAACTCTTTCCAAACATTTCAGCCCAAAATGTTGGTATGGAACCTTTTGTCTTGCTTTCCTTTATGGAGGTTTTCATATTAAAGCACAGCTAATTGCTAAATGAAAGCCAGTTTGGTATAGAGGTCAAAGACAAAATCCTAGAAACCAAAAGACCATGAATTCTAGTCTTGTCTTAAGTATGAAGCCAACTGGGTAACCCTGGACCAATCACTGTTTGTCAACCCTAGGAAGAAAGCAGTGGTAATCCACTTTTGAAATCTTACCAAGAAAACCTCAAGAGACTTGTTAAGGCAATCACCAATAGTCACACACCCACACACCCTACAGCTAAATATGATTACTTACCTAAATCACTCTTTATAATCCACTGGAAATTTAAAGATGTATTGATACCAATGAATATTTTCAAATCAAAATAATTTGCTACAAGTGTACTTTCTAGTCTCTGTCTTGAATGCATTTCTTTGCTAGAAATTTGTTATCTGGGTTTGCTGCCTATAATTGAGAATGAGGAAATGAATGAAAAGGGAACTACATAGTCTAGTCAACTTGTGGTGCACTTCATATTCAGTGTTTGTGCCAATTGTCAAAAAAACATAACGTAACATAACATAACATAACATAACACACATAACGTAACGTAACGTAACGTAACGTAACGTAACATAACATAACATAACATAACAACAGAGTTGGAAGGGACCTTGGAGGTCTTCTAGTCCAACCTCCTGCCCAGGCAGGAAACCCTACACCATTTCAGACAAATGGCTATCCAACATTTTCTTAAAAATTTCCAGTGTTGGTGCATTCACAACTTCTGCAGGCAAGTTGTTCCACTTATTGATTGTTCTAACTGTCAGGAAATTTCTCCTTAGTTCTAAGTTGCTTCTCTCCTTGACTAGTTTCCACCCATTGCTTCTTGTTCTACCCTCAGGTGCTTTGGAGAATAGTTTGACTCCCACTTCTTTGTGGCAACCCCTAAGATATAAAGAAATATCCATCTGGTTCAGTTCCAAGTGGGGAAAAAGACACTGGAAACATGGAGGCTGATTGGAAAGGTGGTTTAATGGAGCAGAACCACCAAGCACATGTGATTCTGGGTAGCTGACCAGATGGAGTGGAGAGTGAGGGTTATTTATACCCTCTCTTGGGCCTTGCCTTTGAGCTTCCTGTTCCTGTGGAAAGATCATGTATTCTATTGGCTATAGTCAGATTCCCATGGGGCCATGTGGAGTCATGTTTGTCTGAATCAAGTTTGATTGAACCTTGGGCTGATGCAATGCCCCTCAGGTAATTTTGTAATGCAGTGAGCCCTGCTGCTAGATAATCCTATTATGTCCCCGGGGTGGGTGGGGGGGTCATGTCTTAATCCCATCACCCTGGAAGGTCTTTTGTTTTGTAGATAGGCTGGCCCAGTCCTTCTCAATGGGTATCAAATATCTGCTGGGGGCAGGGAGCTGAGGCTCTGTGTTTCTGTCTCCCTTAAGATTTCTATTTCTCTTTTAGGGGAAATATAATATTCTGTCTTTTTAACATTTCCTAAAATATTTCATTCTTCTAGGAGAGTGGAGGGTGCTAACTTTCTACACAATGAATGAGAAATGCACTTACCACTGAAATATGTACACACACACACCAGATATTTTTGAGAATCAATGTTATCTAGTGATCAAGACGCAAAAAGACCCAGGTTCTAGTCTCCCTTAATCCTGGAAGCTAATTAGAGACCTTGGACCAGTCCCTCTCTCAGACTAATCCACTTCCGATTCTATAGCCAGCTGGCTGAAAACAAAATCCTTCATCAGCTGATGCACAGAGAGGGATGCCGTAAGAACTAGTGGGCACAATGCAAACAGAAGCAGATTCTGCAGTCACACAGGACAAAAGCTAAGAAATATAACAACTGCTCCACAAATTCCTGAAACCAGAATAATTCCAAGAAGATCAGGACAAAGACGGTGGCTCCCCAAGGTGGATGTTCCCACAGTTATTCTTCTTTTCGTTTGCATCCTCTTAATTCCAAAGTATTGTCCTACCCAAAACAACACCTGTTTGGCAACTATTCAGAATCCTCAACTCTCTCCTGCCTGGATTCCAGCTTTCTCAACTGGCTAATCTGAGTGCAAAACGATTAATCCCTGGTGCTATTAAAAAAAAAAAAAAACCTCCACTGGAAAACCAAAGAAAACATCACTTAGTTAAATAATATTTTAAAGAGGACGTAAATCGTTTTGTTAATAGAGTCATTTCCAGGCTTTAGTTAAAATAAGTAGATAGCCTACTGGAGATAAATAACAGGCATTTATTTACACATAATTAGTATACAAACAGAGTACTTGCACTTAGTTGTGTACTGCAAACAAAGCCATAAACTAGGGGGACTTTCCTTGCCATGAACCAGAAATAATCTTCTTGCTTGTAGCCTCTCGGCAGGGGCAGGGGAAAGAGATTCTTTACTGTTTTCATGCAGTTTTCATTCAAAATATGGGAAATGCAGTTTCTAATTATATTCTGAAGGGGCAAAATTAAGTGCTGACATTGTACGAAGCTTCTGCTTCTCCCTTCTTTGCCTCTGCGCATCTTGTACTCCCTTGGTGTAATCACCGAAGTGTTGTGATTGCAATGAAAAATAGATAGAATGCCTGTCCCTTATTGCTCTGGGGTTCGTTCTCACTGAAAGATTTCATCTCATTTTGCCCTCCTTGTGTCTCCAAAGGCATAGTAGCTCTTTATGAATCCATTTTTTTTCCCTAAAGAAGAAAATTGCAGTCCTTTGTAAAGGTGACCCTCATTATCTTCCCGACCTCTTGCGCGTCATCTAGCATGGAGTGTTTGCCTGTGGCAACAAAAAATAGTAACAATATTTGCAGGCCCAATGCAAAAGACTTGCACACAGCATCTCTTGCTGCATAAGATATGTCTTTGCTCTAGTCGGATGAATATTTACCACAAATAAGATGCCTCATCCAATTGCAAAGGACTATTTATTTTCTTCTTAGGCTGACAAAGTAGTTGACTTCTGCTGAAGGCTCACTATATTTATCTATTCCCGCTAAATGGAATGGGGGTGTTTATGTATTTTATTATCTATAAACTTCCATTTTATACCGCTGTCTGCCTTGGTTTGAAAGCCTAGCAGATGTTTTGAAGTTATAACAATCCAGGATCTCCTCTGCCTGAGCTCATCTTAAACTGGTTGGGCCTTTGGATTTGCCTCAGAAACCCAGTGAATGTGAATGATTAAGTGCAAATAAGAGAGAGAGAAAGAGTAGGAGATAGTGATACTGATTGATTGTCTATTTTCTTGGTGTTACTGCCCAGGCAACTATACATCTTCTTTCTCAGAGTCAAAAGATTTCTTTTTGCTAGACTTCTAGTGGAAATAGAAAATGTTTCCATATAGACCTTTGGTTTCGTTGCCGTTTTTCATAACTGATGCTTGTCACAATGATATGCTTCCACCTGTAGTTCTGATAAAGCATAGGAGGTTTTTTTTTCAGGTGCTGCAAAGGTGCTTACTGATCGGAAAAGCAAGGTATGGATATTATGCGGTAATCTTATTAAACTATACTGTACATAGAGAGGTAAGGAAGCTTATAGGACAGAAGTTAAAGCTGTTCTGGTTTCTATATCCCACTGCAACCTTGACAGACAACAGCTACAATGAATGTAGGATAAAGCATAAAGATCACTGCTAAGGTTGGGTTTGGAAAAATTGAGTCATGGTTGCCCAATTCATGATATTTTCAATTTCAAGGTATAGTCTATCTATGAAGTGCTAAGCAAATCCATCCAGGTTCTTCTAACATCATTTCAAATATTTGCTTAGTGCTACATTTACTTTAAGAAAGGTTTTATTATCTGTATTTTTGAATGCATCATTACTTTCTGTTGCTTCAGGCTACCTATTTGTCCTGCTTCCTTGCTTGTTTTTCTTTAATTCATGTGTGCATATTGATAGACCTCTGTACAACATAAATTGTGATATAATTGCACCAAAGGATTGTATCAAGATTCTTCTTTCTCTGGAGTGTGCTTTAGACTTGGAATGCACGGGTATTGAAAATTCAGAATACTTAGATGTAGTAAAGAGAGTGTTTGAGTGCATTTCATTTATTTAAACAATCTTAAATTGCTTAAGATCATGCAAAACTGAAAAATTATAAAGCATAATGAACAGAACAGAACAACAGCCCTTCTGAATTCAGTTCAGTGGCTCAGCTATAACATTCCTTATCGGGAACCTGACACACAAGGCCAGGAAGCTCTGATGCAAGGCCTTCTTATGATTCCCAGCAGGTGGGGAGTCTGTTGTCTGTAATTCAGGAGACAGCAGATTACTAGCAATTTATAGCTTAGTTCTCCATGAATGTATTTGTCTTCCTTTAAAACCATCTAAATAGATGGTTATGATCACAACTCACTTCTGCATTATATAAAGAAGAATTTGTGTGTCATCGCCCACTTTGATTTAGAGCGGTATGATGGGGAACCTGGGAGAATCAGCTGGACCTCAGCCTGAAAAAGCTACAAGCATTCAAATATCTGAGGATGATCTACCTGTAATCACCTGGAACAAATGTGCCCTCTATAAAAATGAGGAACCAGAACTGGAAAGACCTCCCATCTCTGATACATGCCATGGAAAGAAGAATCATGAAATTTGGCATGTCTTCTTCATTGGTGTGAACCCTGTCAATCAGGGAATTCTGATTGGCAAGTCTAGGAGAAGAGCATTTTCTGCCATGGCTCTAGCCCTTTGGAACAGCTTGCCCTCTGAGGTGAGATTGGTTCCCACCCTCCTGACTTTCCACAAGAGCCTGAAGACCTGGCTCTGCCTGTTGGCCTGGAGTCCCAATGGCGGAGTATCACATTGGAGGAGTTTGATGGACCAATAGAAAATCACCCCTCCCCTGTGCATTATTTATTGTTGTCAATGTTGTAAGCTGCTCAAAGTCACCTTGCAGTGAGATGCATGGCAAACAAATTTAATAAATAATAATAATAGCTGAATTCATTGACATGGGCTCTATTTAAGAACCACTATTAATCCAGTTTTCCTTATTGGGAACAATTGATCAGAACTCTGTTTTTCCTACTGAATCTGTTGCCTGTGGAAGCTCTGTTCCTTTGAATGTGAACCAGCTGACCCACATAAGGGTTCTGAAGAAGGATAACTCCAGCCTGTTCATTTGTGCCTCAGGTAGGAATCTGCATTGATTTCTTCAATGATCCATTTATTTGTTTTCTTGGCTGTCCATGGTGTTTTCAGAAGTCTTTCCCAACAGCAACTGTCAAAATAATCAATAGCCTCCCTACCCTGTTTCTTCAATGTTCGGCTTTAATTGCCATAGAGTGTCACAAGGATTATCATGGCTTGCACACTTCTAATCTTTGTGGAGACACCACAGCATCTGCATATCTTTTTCAAAGGTTTTTATGGCTGCTCTACCACATGCTAGACTGGTCTATTCAATCTGTGGTATATTCCTTCACTGTTTCATCCTTTACTGTTGAAGGTTAATTTAATTTAAAAGGAAAAAGCTTCAATGGTTGGTTTTACCTATTGTTGTTAGTTTGGTCTTCTTTATATATAACTTTAGTTCATTTTCCCCCCCACTGTGCTCCCTAATGTCTTGATCTAGTGTCTGAAAACTGTGTGGGTCTGGATAAGATAGAAAAGACCCAGACTAAATTCCAACAGAATAAAGTTCTAATTGGTAGAGAAGCCTTCAGGGCTTAGAAATCAGGAAGGTATTATCTTGTAGAAAATTGACACTATCATTTATAGGTGGTCCATTTTATTTATTTATTACAGTTGTGTGGTTTTGTCTCAAAGTGATTTTCAGTCTCTCCTATTCTTCTGTTGCTTACATTTCATTGAAGAATTCTGGTTTTCTTCTGCTAAATCATTTTTGTAAATGGTTTTTCCCCCTCAAGTATTTATTCAATAATGCTACTCCCAAAACACTCAGAGCTCAACATAATTCTTCACTGTGTTTAGGAAAATAAATGTGTAAAATTGGTTTTGGGTAAATGTTTATTTTGAAAACCATTTTGCTGTTGTTTTTAAGGTAGCTGACTCCATGGACTCTAGTTTTTGTCCTGATTATGGTGGGAAGAATGTGTGACAAAGGACTTGATTTTTCCCCAAATAGATTTTTAATCTTTGAATGGCACCCAGAGTCACTGTTGTGAAATGGGCAACCATATAAAACATTTAAATAACTAAAATAAATAGATAAAATAAATAAATAAAATCACATAATTGGAAACATTTTTCATCAGGCTACTGATATCAGACCTAGAATTTAGTCTGAGATTCAGGACTGTAGTCCGAACTTGTCTACTGATCAGCAATCAACATTTTGCAGATCTTTGACTCTGGGAATTAATATGCGATAGAGGGGGCATAGATAGGCATGTGATAGAGAGGGATGGGGTGGCTCAGTGGCTAAGATGCTGAGTTTGTTGATCAGAAGGTTGGCAGTTCAGCGTTTCGAATCCCTAGTGCTGCGTAATGGAGTGAGCTCCCATTATTTGTCTCAGCTTCTGCCAACCTAGCAGTTCGAAAGCAAGTAAAAAATGCAAGTAGAAAAATAGGGACCACCTTTGGTGGGAAGGTAACAGTGTTCCGTGTGCCTTTGGCATTTAGTCATGCCTGCCACATGACCATGTCTTCGGACAGTGCTGCCTCTTTGGCTTTGAAACGGAGATGAACACCACCCTCTAGAGTAGGGGACGACTAGCACGCATGTGTGGGGCAACCTTTACCTTTAACTTAGAGAGAGGCAATGTCTGCATCTGATCCAGATTAATTTCTTTTTTAGTTTATCCTAGTCCGCATTTTCTATTTTTCACAAAATCATTTGGAGATGTTGAAAGACCAGATACAAATCCTATAAAAATGAGCTATCACCGAGGTTGCATCTTTGACAGAAAGGAAGCCTTCTGCCTCTGCTTTGTTGTGATCTCTTTGTTTCCTGTCTAGTTTGCCAAAGTTTTTACCTCTTTGACATAGGACATTTCCTATGGCTTAAGAACTGGGGAATAATGATAGCCTTAGGTACAGCCTCAGGCTAGAGAATTTTTCTGTCCTGGAAGTGCTCCATGTTGCTATGTCTGCTATTTAATTAGACCTCAAAGCTGCCTTGATAGCTGCAGGACAAGTCTTAGTCCACAGAATGAATCACATATTGCAATATCTGATTGTGGTTTGGTAATATCTGGAATTAAACAAACAAGCAAACCCCCTATGTATATATTTTTTTCAAATGGATTGTAAGGATTAACTATAAAGAATGCAAAACAACATTTCTGTTTTAGGTCAATTCACCATGTACTTGCATATATGATTTTTCACCCTGGAATTCTATTTTGCACCACATTGGACAGCAAGCAATTACCATAATATATAAACAAACTTTACAAAAAAAAATCCTTTGAATATGAAGATGTTGATCTACTATAGAGATTGAATTGCCACAACTGAATTGTAGTAAATTCATGACAATGCAAATTATTGATTCTGCCCTTCAGTATACAAGATGATGAAATGTGAGCTTATTTCATTATAAAACCACATGCTCCAATCTAATGGCTGTGTCAGTTTATTTACCCAAAATGTAACTGATTTGTTAGAGGTATTTCCATGGATTGAAATAGATAGGTGCACAGGATTGGTCTTACATGGAAAAGAAGCAACCATGTCTATGTGTGAGTTCTCCAAATGTCAGCTAAAGCTGTGGTTCATCTTGAGATCTAGGGAGTCTTAGAAATAAACCCAATAGGCTGAAGATTAATATATTGTTGGCATAATATTTTAAGTTTTTATTGGTTTGCTTGCAAAAGCAAAAGTTCTGAAATCATATTGTTTTAACAGAGATTCCATTGTTGAGAATAAACTATTATAATCACTTTTATTTATTTATTTATTTATTTATTTTTTCAAATTTATATACCGCCCTATCTCCCTAAGGACTCAGGGCGGTTCACAGGCAGTTAAAATACATATAAATACAAATTAAAAAACAACAATTAAAAAACTTATTCTATTGCCTAATTTAAAAACAATATAAATAATAAAAAACCCCTTAAAACCAATAACTTTAAAATCTAATCCAGTCCCGCGCAGATGAATAAGTGCGTTTTAAGCTCGCGACGAAAGGTTCGGAGGTCCGGAAGTTGACGAAGTCCTGGGGGGAGTTCGTTCCAGAGGTGGGAGCCCCACAGAGAAGGCCCTTCCCTGGGGTCGCCAGACGGCACTGCCTAGCTGACGGCACCCTGAGGAGTCCCTCTCTGTGGGAGCGCACGGGTCGGTGAGAGGTATTTGGAAGCAGTAGGCGGTCCCGTAAATAGCCCGGCCCTATGCCATGGAGCGCTTTAAAGATTGTCACCAACACCTTGAAGCGCACCCGAAGGCCACAGGTAGCCAGTGCAGTCTGCGCAGGATAGGTAACACGGGAGCCACGAGGGCTCCTCTATCACCCGCGCAGCCGCGTTCTGGACCAACTGAAGCCTCCGGATGCCCCTCAAGGGAGCCCCATGTAGAGAGCATTGCAGTAATCCAGGCGAGACGTCACGAGGCGTGAGTGACCGTGCATAAGGCATCCCGGTCTAGAAAGGCGCAACTGGCGCACCAGGCGAACCTGGTGAAAGCTCTCCTGGAGACGGCCGTCAAATGGTCTTCAAAAGACAGCCGCTCATCCAGGAGAACGCCCAGATTGCGCACCCTCTCCGCCGGGGCCAATGACTCGCCCCAACAGTCAGCCGAGGACTCAGCTGACTGTACCGGGATGCCGCATCCACAGCCACTCAGTCTTGGAGGATTGAGCTTGAGCCTGTTTCTCCCATCCAGACCCGTCGGCCTCCAAACACGGGACAGCACTTGATAGCTTCATTGGGGTGGCCCGTGGAAAAGTACAGCTGGGTGTCATCAGCGTACAGCTGGTACCTCACACGAAGCCACTGATGATCTCACCCAGCGGCTTCATATAGATGTTGAACAGAAGGCGAGAGAATCGACCCCTGCGGCACCCCACAAGTGAGGCGCCTGGGGCCGACCTCTGCCCCTGTCAACACCGTCTGCGACGGTCGGAGAGATAGGAGGAGAACCACCGATAAGCGGTGCCTCCCACTCCCAATCCCCAACCGGCGCAGCAAGATACCATGGTCGATGGTATCGAAAGCCGCTGAGAGGTCTAATAGGACCAGGGCAGAGGAACAACCCTATCCCTGGCCCTCAGAGATCATCCACCAACGCGACCAAAGCCGTCTCCGTGCTGTAACCGGGCGGAAACCGGACTGGAGCAGGTCTAGATAGACAGTTTCATCCAGGTGCAGAGGAAACTGATATGCCACCATACTCTCTACAACCTTCGCCGCGAAGCGAAGGTTGGAGACCGGACGATAATTACCTAAGACAGCCGGGTCCAGGGAGGGCTTCTTGAGGAGGGGCCTCACCACCGCCTTTTTCATCCCATCTGCTTGCTCTGTGTTTTAACCTGATATTTCATTCAAATATCTATAATCACAATAATAACTGTGAGAAGCAGGGGTCTAATTTAGTCATTTGTTGATATTAAAGACAGTTCCATGGTGACCATTTTTGTGACCTGTGTCAGAATATTCATGAACTGGCAGAGACATGGTAACAAGTTCAGCCAATAAATAGGCATGGCAACTCTGTCAGCCAATGATGGCTGTTTGGGAGCTGAGACAGACTGGAGCCAGGGCATGTCTTAGTCTGCAGCTTCTCAGTCTGTGCAGAGAAACTGAAACTAGTCTGCTCTGCTGAAATGAAACTAACTGTTCTCTCCTGCCTTGTGTTCTGCCTGTAACTTCTACCACATTGGAAGAATCAACTATTGGTATTGTAAAATTTACTTAATCTGTTATTATGTATATAAAGAAGTTTATGAATCCTGTTGAATCAATTTACCTGTGCATGCTTTCTGGATTTAATATCTGCAACAAACTCCGATAACCTGTGTCCTGGCAGAAGATTATTTTAAAACCTGGCTAGAGATTCATCAGGAGAAATCCAGGGATGGTTCTGAAACATTTATTTTTTGTGTTAGTCAATAGGCTTTATTTCTTTGAGATTCTCGGCTATTCCTCCTATTATACTTCTAGAGATAGTAAAGTAACCAATATTTCAAGGAGAGGTTTGTTATTACAGTTGTATAATATATCCCCCCCCAAAAAAAAAGTTGTTTTCTTACAGATAATGCTATGGAAACTTGTACTTAAAATTTGAATACTGTTAACTTTCTCAATATGGTGAGAAATTCTGCATGCTCCTGGCAATGTCTCCCCACTATAAGTATTCTACTGCTAATGGTCTGTTTTATGACCTTGATATGCCAGGCAACAAATTGTTCTCAGGAGATATTTAGGTGTGGAGATAATGATAGTAGGATAGTATTTTCAAAAATAGTATTATTTTTGTAGAAATAATATTATTTACAACAACAAAAATATGTCAAGTGGAAGTTGAAAGCTAACTTTTCCCATGCAGCCTTGCCTACTAATTCACTGGTTTTTGACCTTCAAAAAAACATTTTACCCTTTTTAAATTGTGAAGAACCTCAGGATATTGCTCTCCTTTTCTCTGTTCATTGCATGATCTTTAAAACAAGAAATTTATCACTTCTGGATATAGTAATGGCTTAGACAATGTCAGTAACATGAAGCTGAATCCCAACTAAATGTAAGAACTCTAGACTGACTGGGTTTTTTTATCTTAAAAAGTTGATATATAATCTTTTCTGGGTGAGGCTTCATATCTTCAGCAGATGTAAATACAATGTGGAAATGAGGTACAACTGAGACCAAACACTGTCTACTTCAAATGTATCTATTGAGTCAGAGCAAATTCCACTAGGTTTTTCCCCCCCCCAATTCATGAGCTGATGATAAAGCCATATTTCTTTCTTTAGAAATTAGATCAAGTGTCTTCTCATCTATCGTAACACACTACATGTTCTAATAACAGCCAGCTTTAAATATGGTAATTTATTTTATATAATGCTGCCTTTGAAAACAGTTCCTCCCAAAATAGGTCGTCAGCCCACCTACTTTGGAGAGAAGTTGTCACGATGGTAAGCCCAGCAAAGTTGGGCACTTCTAACCTAGGTTATCAAATATCTGATTAGGAAATCGTTATGTATTTTCATCAGTATTGTTTCTGAGTGTATGTCATCCCATGAACTGGTATTATTACTCTTAAGTCGATAACAGAGTTCTTTTTTTAAAAAAAATGGAAAAAACCCTAAAATTGTGCAAATGGAGAAAATTTTGCAGCTAAATGTTCTTATTGAACTAGGCTCACTATGATTTATATACATAGACTTTAGTTTTTTTTAAAAAAATAATGATAATCCTATTTGCTGTGAAACTGATTAAACTTTGTTTATTTTTTGAAGTGTTTTATTGCATTTGGCTCTAGAGTCAACAAATCTATTAGAAGTTTACTTCTTTCCCCATAATATAAACACACTTCTCTAATATATCTTCCTTCCTAGTGAAGTCAAGAATATGTTTAAGTATTCTCAAGAGCACATTTTATCTTGTACCCTTCATACATGCTATGTTAAACAAAATAAATGCAGCTTGATACTTCCATAAGAATCTTCTTTATAACAAGTATGGTATTTGTATAGAAATACTATAAATCAGTAGTGAAATCCAAATTTTTTTACTATCGGTTCTTTGGGCGTGGTTTGGTGGGCGTGGCAGGGGAAGGATACTGAAAAATCTCTATTCTCACCCCACTCCAGGGGAAGGGTACTACAAAATCTCCATTCCCTCATCTCCTGTGGGAAGGATATTGCAAAATCTCCATTCCCACTCCACTCTGGGGCCAACCAGAGGTGGTATTTTCCGGTTCTCCAAACTACTCAAAATTTCCGCTACCAGTTCTCTAGAACCTGTCAGAACCTGCTGGATTTCACCCCTGCTATAAATCCATAAGAAGTGTTACCTAATAATGCCAATCCTAAAAACACAGTATATTAGATCACCAAGTATTTTCATTAAATGAAACAAAACAGTGTTATGCAAAAATCATAGTGATTATATTAAAGCTTTTGTAGTATACCTCACTGCTATATCTCTTAGGACTAAATCATCAGTTGGCAAGATTCTCCATCACCAGCAGTCTTTTCATAAGAAATTTAATTACATTAGAAAAAAAATCACTATGCAATAAAATGTTGGAATTTCCATATTTTTCTCTGTTTGATATATGTCTTGCATCATAAACTAACATTGTCATGCTCGTTATATTCCATGTTTATCAAAAATATCAAGCAAAGGACACGTTGGAATCAAATGTATATTGTTTATGGTTCTGGGAAGCCCTTTCTACTAGTATATTTACATATTGCCTTGAAAACCCACAAAATGTCATAACATTATTACCTAGCTTCAATAATTTTCCCTGCTTAAATTCTACTATAATTAAACTGGATAAACAATAACATAAAACATGAATAACATGGATGATGATGATGACAATGACATCCATTTAATCATGTCTGAGTCTCTATAGGCCAGGTCTCTCCATATCTTCTGATCTTGCACTACTTTCTTGTGTCGTTCTATGCTCTGGCTGGTATCATCTTTGATGGTGGAAAGCTTACTACATATATACTGTATAAAAGGTAAAGGTTCCCCTTGCACATATGTGCTAGTCATTCCCAACTCTAGAGGGTGGTGCTCATCTCCATTTCAAAGCTGAAGACCCAGCATTGTCTGAAGACGTCTCCGTGGTCATGTGGCTGGCATGACTAAACACCAAAGGAACATAGAATGCTGTTACCTTCCCACCAAAGGTGGTCCCTATTTTTTCTATTTGCATTTTTGTGTACTTTCGAAACTGCTAGGTTGGCAGAAGCTGGGACAAGTAACGGGAGCTCACTCTGTTACGCGGTGCTATGGATTCGAACCACCAAACTGCCGACCTTTCTGATCGACAAGCTCAGCGTTTTAGCGATTGAGCCACCGTGTCCCTTTTATACATACTTTTTAATATACTGTATAGATATATACAATATACTGAACAATAAATGCAATATAATGTTGTATTTTTGCTAATGGCAAACTTAGAAAATTTCATTTGTACTTGAAGGGAGCTTCCACATGTGAAATATGTTCCCCTGGATATTTTATGGTCATTCAGAATAAAGTACAGTGGTGTTGATTACAGTCAGTGCAAACTTTGCTAGTTGCCTACCATTGTCACTGTCCTGGGCTACCAGCAATATTTGGAAGACCAGGCTGTGAATTTTATGTACTCTGTTAGTATTTATGTAATATGCATAAGCAATTATGTAAATTATGTAACCAGTTTTAGAATATGTTATAGCTGTTTGACACCTAATGATACTACACAAAATCAATTTCTTTTTCCTAGCTAGCTAAAAATGTGGCTCTGAGGTGCTCTAGGGAAAGTATGCAAATATACATTAGCTACAGAGGAGTAGCTTGTATACATGTTCATGTAATGGCAAATGAATAAGTAAATAAATATCAGATTATGCGCATGTGATATAATAGTTGAATTTTTCATATAATATTTAATGCAAACTTTCCTCACTATTTCTGAATGAAAGGAGAGAATATAACTTGATGAATGTGTGTGTGTGTTTGTGTGTTTTAGTGTATCTATATGTATATATAATTTTAACTGAATTTTTTTACATAGATGAAAGATAGACATGCCTATATACCTATATAAAGTTAGAAAATAGAAAAAAGTATAAAACATAAAGCAGTTAGCAAAAAAGAAGCAATTTCCAACCTTCTTTGCAGCAACTATGAAATTATCATCCCTCCTCCCTATTTAAAATTACATTACAAAGATCCCTTCTGTCCCATATCCCTTTGTTCAATCGGCAAACCCAGAAATCCCCATTTCACATTTTTTCAGCAAGAGGTCGATAAAAGGTTTTCAGTCTTTTATAAAAGTACTTCCTGTTTTGTCCTTGCTCAGATAGGTCAGTTTTGCCATTTCTGCTAATTCTGCCATCTTTATAATCCATTTCTCCATTGTGAGTATTTCACTGTTTCTTCATTGTTGTGCATAGAGTAATCTTGCTGCAGTTACCATATATAAAATCAATCTTCCATAAATTCTTTCTAATCAATTGTGCAAATGCCCCAGTAAAAACATTCATTTAAAAATATTTGATTCCTACATGTTATGTATTGTATATAGTTGTCAGTTGAAGTTCTCAGTCTGGTCCTCTGTTGAAGCGGGAAAATACTGTCTCCTGATTAGTTGTGGGCTGATCAGCTTCCCTATAAATGGAGCTGTGTCAGCCAGGGAGCAACAGTTGCCTCACAGGCAGTATTGAATAAAGAGCTGTTAAAATCACTCTGGCCTCACCTCTATTCTTCACCCAGAACATTACACTACATATTTGTATCTAATTTTTTTTTCATAGGTCCACCATGCATGGTAAAATGTCCCTTTGTGTTTTTCATATGTCCAGTGTTGATTAGATGTACTTTTATACATCTTAGATAATTCATCTGGTGTCATATACCAGTAGTATATCATTTGATACAAATTCTCTCTTAAATTATAGCACAATGTAAATTTCAATCCTTTTACCCAGATTTCTTCCCCTAGAGAACCCTCTGTATGTTATAGGCAACGTTCTCAGCCTTTTTTTTTCATGCAGACTTTAACTTGTCCTTCCATTTCAAATCTCTGCAACAGTTAATACATTTTGCAATCATATGTTCATCATTCATGTACAATTAAATTTTGAATTCCATGTTGAATTCCAGTAAACCTTTTGTCTCTATTAAATCGTTCTCTCAATTCTGCATATAAAAACATATCCTTTTGCAGTCAATTGTTCTCTTGATTTCAGATCCTCTGGGTTGCATTGCAAGTGGCTGCCTTCCAATGCTCCAGTGGGTAATTTGTGACTTTTTTCTTGTTCAGGGAAGCTCCATTAGCTTTGGATCACCGCCTGGCTGTCAGTCTTTGCCTCAGGGTTGTCCCCACAGCATACAGATTTGTTGGTCGTCATGCACTCCACCCGGAAGTTAATTATCTGCACATCTTCAGAGTTATATGAATAGTCTGCCATTCTCACAGTTTGCTATTGGAAATGTGATATCCAAATCAGGGTCTCATCAGATTCATGCTTCGCTAGCTGTTCACGGAATTGGTATGGACTACTGATAACAAACTCAAGTAATGTTTGCCAAATGATTTTGGAAGCATCCTAATCAGTTCAGCTGAAGTTGGGCATTCAATGGAGAACCTATCTGATTATCTAGGTCCTGAAACTTCTGAAAATAAAAGTATTTCATTTTTTTTTCGTACAGACACCACCAACTCTCATTTTAAAAAATAGTACAGGTGAAGAGAAATACAGTTACATTGCCGGACTCTGTAGTTTTAAAATTTTGTGATACAGTTGTGCGAAAGATGGCTGCATACCAAATTGCATACAATTAGGTGAATTGTCATACGAATTTGCCTTGATTTATTCTTGATACATGCACACTGGACCAATGTTCACAAATTGAATGCTTTAAAGTCAGTTCCAGAGTTTTCCCTGCATCTGTAACAAGATGAGCAGTCTGCAATTACCTGGATTTTTTCTCTCTCTTTTGAATATAAGTATATTTGCCTTTCTCCAAAATTCAGGAACTGGTAGGAAATTGCCTGCTCCCAAGTTTTCTCAAACAAAGGCAGACTGAGATAAAATCTGCATAATTGTTCATGATCCTTGAATGTTCTCAGGTCAGACAGCACGAGAACTTTCCATCTTCATGTGCATCGTTCCTATGCAATATATTATCATCATCATTAGTGAAGAAAGAGGGTAGAATTTACTATTAAATTATTTCACATATGACAACCTATACTTGCAGTAATCAAATGTATGTTCAATATGGATATTTTTTCAGTTCATCAATATAAAGAGTTCCATTGCCATTCATGTTTAGATTAGGGTATTGCCAGCCTTGTTCCTCAGTATCTCTAAAGTATGTGTATTTCTGTCTATATTACATTATAGATAAAGATAAATCTATAATATGTAATAAATTACATATTATAGATATATGTCAGCTTCTGTGAAGACCTATGTCTACCTACAAGGAACTTGCGAATACACAGTAATAACAAACCTTGGTTTACACCTAAACTTAAGCAGCTACGACATTCCAAAGAGGAAGCCTACAGAAAAGGTGATAAAATGCTGTACAGTCAGGCCAGAAATGCACTAACAAGGGAGATAAGAGCAGCAAAAAGAAGCTACTCTGAAAAGCTAAAGAATCAATTTTCAACAAATGAACCAGCAAACATGTGGAAAACTCTTAAAAATATCACCGGCTATGGCAAACCTCCTTCCCAGGCTGAAGGTAATCAACAACTGGCAGATGACCTGAATGAGTTTTACTGCAGGTTTGAAAGGAAACTACAGCCACCTATCTCCACAACCCCCATCTCAGACACACCAACAACAGCCAAGCCTCCTACAACTGACCCCATTTCATTGAGTTCACAACCCTAGTGATCACAGAAAAGGAAGTGCAGGACTTATTTCACAGACAAAAGCCAGGAAAAGCTCCAGGCCCAGAAGATAACTCCTTCTTGCTTAAAAGTCTGTGCTGTCCAATTGGCCCCATCTTCACCCATATTTTCAATAAATCACTAGAGATGTGCTATGGTCCTTCTTGCTTCAAACGCTCTACCATCAGCCCAGTGCCAAGAAGCCCACCATCAAGGAACTGAATGACTACAGACCAGTTGCTCTAACATCTGTAGTCATGAAAACCTTTGAAAGGCTAGTGCTTTCCTACCTGAAAACCATCACGAATCCGCTGTTAGACCCCTTGCAATTTGCATACCGAGCAAATAGATCAACAGATGATGCTGTTAATATGGCTCTGCACTACATCCTACAACATCTTGGGTCTCCAAAGACCTATGCAAGGGTCCTTTTTGTAGACTTTAGTTCAGCATTCAATACCATCATTCCAGACATTCTTCTAACTAAGCTAAACCAGCTACAGGTACCGGAACAGACTTGTAAGTGGATCACAAGCTTCCTAACAAACAGGAAGCAGCAGGTGAAGCTAAGCAAGATCACATCAAATACCTGTACAATTAGCACAGGGCCCCCAAGGCTGTGTGCTCTCCCACTTCTCTTCTCTCTGTATACCAATGACTGCATCTCCAATGATCCATTTGTTAAGCTACTGAAGTTCGCAGATGACACAACAGTGATTGGTCTCATTCGAGACAATGACGAATCCGCATATAGACGAGAGGTCGAACGACTAGCCTTGTGGTGCAACCAAAACAATCTGGAACTGAACACACTCAAAACCGTAGAAATGGTGGTAGACTTTAGGAAAACCCTTCCATACTTCCACCTCTCACAATACTTGACAACACAGTATCAACAGTAGAAACCTTCAAATTTCTGGGTTCTATCATATCGCAAGATCTCAAATGGACAGCTAACATCAAAACATCATTAAAAAGGACAACAAAGAATGTTCTTTCTGCGCCAACTCAGTAAGCTCAAACTGCCCAAGGAGCTGCTGATCCAATTCTACAGAGGAATTATTGAGTCTGTCATTTGCACCTCTATAACTGTCTGGTTCGGTTCTGCAACCCAACAAGAAAACACAGACTTCAGAGGATAATTAGAACTGCAGAAAAATAATTGCTACCAACTTGCCTTCCATTGAGGACCTGTATACTGCACGAATCAAGAAGAGGGCCGTGAAAATATTTGCAGATCCCTCGCATCCTGGACATAAACTGTTTCAACTCCTACCCTCAAAACGACGCTATAGAGCACTGCACACCAGAACAACTAGACACAAGAACAGTTTTTTCCCAAAGGCCATCACTCTGCTAAACAAATAATTCCCTCAACACTGTCAGACTATTTACTGAATCTGCACTACTATTAATCGTTTCATAGTTCCCATCACCAATCTCTTTCCACTTATGACTGTATGACTATAACTTGTTGCTGGCAATCCTTATGATTTATATTGATATATTGACCATCAATTGTGTTGTAAATGTTGTACCTTGATGAACGTATCTTTTCTTTTATGTACACTGAGAGCATATGCACCAAGACAAATTCCTTGTGTGTCCAGTCACACTTGGCCAATAAAATTCTATTCTATTCTATTCTAAAGGTAGACTATAAATATATATATGACGTTTAAAAGACAACCGGCAAGAAGTGTAAATTATGCACAATGTTGTTGACTTTTTTTCCTGCCAATGAAAGCAAATAATTTCCCTAATATAAATTGGAGCCACCATGATTGTAAAGGGGGCTTTTCTAATCCCCAACCAGGAAAGTTTTGTTTTCCAAAAAAAAAATCTCAGAATATGGTTCTGGTTGTGATTTTAGAATATACAAAGAAGGGGATGGAATTTATATAAATCAGAGCTGAAATAAAGTTTTAAGATGTTTCTCCTCCAACCACAGTTATCTTCACTGAATTTAGATCACTTTGCATGCACTCTAGAACTTATCAAAATAGAAAGGAAGCTTCACAATAAATATTTTACATACCGTACAACGTAGCATTAAGATTTAATTAACAAACTTTTCAAAAGATTGTTTGCAAACATTCAGACTTTTCAACGTAATGTTTACTTGAAGGAAAAATATTTAATTGTATAATTCTATCCTGTCAACAGAAGAGTAGAATATAAATCAATCACTAAATGAACGCTATATGAATCTAAATTGTTTGCCAGAAAAATAAAAGCGCCAAGCATATTCAATTAATTTTTTGAACTAAAATGAAATCCACACTTATGATTCTGACTTTATTCTCTTCTGTACTTCCAATTCTCCTACAAAAAAAGAACTATTGTCACCCATGGGTTGCCCGACACCCTGGTATCCGATAACGGCCCGCAATTCACGGCAACACAGTTTGAGGGTACCTAGCGGAGGAGGGCATCAGACATGTCCTCTCGGCGCCTTTCCACCCGGCGACGAACGGACTTGCAGAACGTTGCTCGAGCGCCAAAGAGGCGCTCTCTAGAATAAGGCCAGGCGACTGGCAATTAAAGATAGACACTTTCCTTGCAGTCCAACACAGAACCCCTGTGTAGCAACTGGCGTAGCCCGCGGAACTATTAATGGGACGGAAACTCAGGTGCCAACTAGACCGACTAAACCCCACATACACCCCAGACGGGTACAAGGGAACACAAGGAAAACGAGGGAAATGACAGTGGGGACCAGGTGTGGGCACACAACTATAGCGAAGGCCCAACCTGGTTAAAAGGAACGATTATAGGGTAACCGGTCCAAATCATATATTGTGGATATGGAGGATGGCCGGGTATGGAGACGCCACATAGATCAAATACGCAAAAGACTAGCAAGTAACAGAGACAAAAATCAGCCAGGCCCTGACTATCCAATGTTTGAATTCACAGCTGACTCAAACCCGGGGCAAACGAGGGACTTATCTGAGTTCGACGAAGTCCAGCGACACCAACCGGGCCCTCAGGAGGACTGCAGGGATAACTCTGCAAATAATCCAGGGCTGGATAGCCCAGAGGAGGAGCTTGGAGGAACTCACAGTCCCTCCGGACAGCTCGACTCACTCCCCAAGAATGAAGTGCGCAGGTCTGAGCGAGTTAGGAAACGCCCAGCCTACCTGCGTGACTACGTAGAGAAATAATATGTTAATGTTATGTAAATATGGTTACAATGCGTTCTGGGAGGGGAGGAGTGTAATGTATCTTTAAGAGTTTTGGAGGGAAATTTAGGCGGGAACTTGCACGTTCCTGATTGGTTAATGCACCGGAGAAAACTGTATATAAAGAGGGGTTTTGCCGGACGTTCTTCGCTGGGTTCACTATAAACTAAAGAGCTGTTGTCACTCATCTGGTCTCCTGCCTCGTTATTGCCCGAATCCAACAGTTGCCTCACAGGCAGTATTGAATAAAGAGCTGTTAAAATCACTCTGGCTTCACCTCTATTCTTCACCCAGAACATTACACTACATATTTGTATCTAATTTTTTTTTCATAGGTCCACCATGCATGGTAAAATGTCCCTTTGTGTTTTTCATATGTCCAGTGTTGATTAGATGCACTTTTATACATCTTAGATAATTCATCTGGTGTCATATACCAGTAGTATATCATTTGATACAAATTCTCTCTTAAATTATAGCACAATGTAAATTTCAATCCTTTTACCCAGATTTCTTCCCCTAGAGAACCCCCTCTGTATGTTATAGGCAACGTTCTCAGCCTTTTTTTTTCATGCAGACTTTAACTTGTCCTTCCATTTCAAATCTCTGCAACAGTTAATACATTTTGCAATCATATGTTCATCATTCATGTACAATTAAATTTTGAATTCCATGTTGAATTCCAGTAAACCTTTTGTCTCTATTAAATCGTTCTCTCAATTCTGCATATAAAAACATATCCTTTTGCAGTCAATTGTTCTCTTGATTTCAGATCCTCTGGGTTGCATTGCAAGTGGCTGCCTTCCAATGCTCCAGTGGGTAATTTGTAACTTTTTCCTTGTTCAGGGAAGCTCCATTAGCTTTGGATCACCGCCTGGCTGTCAGTCTTTGCCTCAGGGTTGTCCCCACAGCATACAGATTTGTTGGTCGTCATGCACTCCACCCGGAAGTTAATTATCTGCACATCTTCAGAGTTATATGAATAGTCTGCCATTCTCACAGTTTGCTATTGGAAATGTGATATCCAAATCAGGGTCTCATCAGATTCATGCTTCGCTAGCTGTTCACGGAATTGGTATGGACTACTGATAACAAACTCAAGTAATGTTTGCCAAATGATTTTGGAAGCATCCTAATCAGTTCAGCTGAAGTTGGGCATTCAATGGGGAACCTATCTGATTATCTAGGTCCTGAAACTTCTGAAAATAAAAGTATTTCATTTTTTTTTCCGTACAGACATCACCAACTCTCATTTTAAAAAATAGTACAGGTGAAGAGAAATACAGTTACATTGCCGGACTCTGTAGTTTTAAAATTTTGTGATACAGTTGTGCGAAAGATGGCTGCATACCAAATTGCATACAATTAGGTGAATTGTCATACGAATTTGCCTTGATTTATTCTTGATACATGCACACTGGACCAATGTTCACAAACTGACTGCTTTAAAGTCAGTTCCAGAGTTTTCCCTGCATCTGTAACAAGATGAGCAGTCTGCAATTACCTGGATTTTTTTCTCTCTCTTTTGAATATAAGCATATTTGCCTTTCTCCAAAATTCAGGAACTGGTAGGAAATTGCCTGCTCCCAAGTTTTCTCAAACATCACACAAAAGCAGACTGAGATAAAATCTGCACAATTGTTCATGATCCTTGAATGTTCTCAGGTCAGACGGCACGAGAACTTTCCATCTTCATGTGCATCATTCCTATACAATATAATTATCATCATCATTAGTGAAGAAAGAGGGTAGAATTTACTATTAAATTATTTCACATATGACAACCTATACTTGCAGTAATCAAATGTATGTTCAATATGGATATTTTTTCAGTTCATCAATATAAAGAGTTCCATTGCCATTCATGTTTAGATTAGGGTATTGCCATCCTTGTTCCTCAGTATCTCTAAAGTATGTGTATTTCTGTCTATATTACATATTACAGATAAAGGTAGACTATAAATATATATATATGACATTTAAAAGATAACCTGCAAGAAGTGTAAATTATGCACAATGTTGTTGACTTTTTTTCCTGCCAATGAAAGCAAATAATTTCCCTAATATAAATTGGAGCCACCATGATTGTAAAGGGGGCTTTTCTAATCCCCAACCAGGAAAGTTTTGTTTTCCAAAAAAAATAATCTCAGAATATGGTTCTGGTTGTGATTTTAGAATATACAAAGAAGGGGATGGAATTTATATAAATCAGGAGCTGAAATAAAGTTTTAAGATGTTTCTCCTCCAACCACAATTATCTTCATTGAATTTAGATCACTTTGCATGCACTCTAGAACTTATCAAAATAGAAAGGAAGCTTCACAATAAATATTTTACATACCGTACAACGTAGCATTAAGATTTAATTAACAAACTTTTCAAAAGATTGTTTGCAAACATTCAGACTTTTCAACGTAATGTTTACTTGAAGGAAAAATATTTAATTGTATAATTCTATCCTGTCAACAGAAGAGTAGAATATAAATCAATCACTAAATGAACGCTATATGAATCTAAATTGTTTGCCAGAAAAATAAAAGCGCCAAGCATATTCAATTAATTTTTTTCGGAACTAAAATGAAATCCACACTTATGATTCTGACTTTATTCTCTTCTGTACTTCCAATTCTCCTACAAAAAAAAGAAAACAACATATTCCATCAAACTTCTTAAATGAAAATTTACTTATTTATAGAATTTACAAGGATGCCCAATTCATAATTTATGGGTAGTGAATATCAATAAAAACCAACTCCCCACCTCACCTCATCCTGAAACTGACCAATATCAAATTCCATATAGCAGCCATAACAGTAGTGGCTAAAAATAACAAATACTTCCCCAGCCAATACGGCAGGTTTGATTACTATCTCAGGCTCTTTCCTTGGGATGCTCAGGGGAGTATTTCAAGTATCTTTGGGGAATACTTTGATTTGGATTTTTAATCTGACAATGATTCTGTGACTTGGTCATTTTGCCTGTTTTGGGAAGTCTGATCTATGTGCCAGAATTACAGGGCAGACATGCTTTATCTTTTCTTCAAGGGAAATAAAGAACAGTGTGCCCTTTCAGATTTAGAGTTAAGAATTATTAATCTCAGGTGGGGGTCCACAGCCACACATATTCCTGTCTTTTTTTTAATGTGTCATGGTAGATGGTTGGGACTGTCATCTTCACTTTTTAAAATCTTTCTTGGCATGCATGACCAGACATCCATTAAACAGACTATTACACTAAGGCAAAAAGACATTCTTAACTAAGTAGTATAAAGTTGACATAAGCCTACTTTCTTCAGTTATTTTCAGTTCAGTTGCCCTTTTCTTGTCTTTCGATAGTTCATTTGCTTCCACATTTCCTCCATTGCTTTATTAAAAGTCCCCCTTTTTTTAAAAAAAAAATCTACCTATATATTGACAACACTTGCTGAGAAAAAAGTTGGAATGTCTTGCTGTGCTCTAATGATTAGAATCATTTAAAAAGCATCTATAAAGTAAAAGCTTCATCAAAAGCTCATCTTGGACATGACTGGAATGAGGCCACAGCAGGAGAGCGCCCTTCGTTTTGAGCATGAGACTCAATGGTGGTCACCTTGGGTTTTTCCTCTCCATCATGTTTATGCAAGCAATAAAGTTCTCTTTACACAATATAAATCTGTTTCAGCAACATTGAGATTCACAGGTGTATGACACGGGTGATTCATCTTTTCTGATCCCCTGCAGACCAGCTGTCAAACACCCAAACAATGTTTTTGTCTTTAATTGTAACATTCTCAGTGTTACCAGAAAACTACCAAAAGGGTATCATATAGTTGGTTAGGGATGTTGCTGTGTTACGGAGTCTGAAAATGTGTTGGGAGAACGATAAATGAATAATAAATCCATTTTCTGAATGTTTATCCTTATGAAGATGGAACTGCAGGTTTCATCAATAAAGAAATTGGATCTGCATTTTAGGGGAATTAAAAGGTCTGCTACAGAAACAATAAATGTTTTTTTTTTAAATAAAGAATCTTAAGGGTGAAAAACCTAGAAAGGGCAGTGAGAAATGAGTGTGCTCAATACAGGTCATAGATCGTTGGAAGACAGTCTGCTTGAGATATAAAAATCTTTGGCTTCTTAAAAGAGAACTGAGAAAATTTCTTGTCTGAAACCTTAAGGAGATATTATCAGTCAGTGTAGGCTGTGCTGAGCTACATAAAACTTACAGTTCAATTTCTAAGACATGACTTGTGGTTTAACAAGTTAGGGAACTACAACAAACTATGCTGGTTCAATAATCCATGATTCAACAAAGGGTGGCTTCATATGATACATAGATACCACATTACTATAGATTAACAATTAGAAGACATGGAATTTTTATCAATTTATGCAAAAGCACTGAGAGAAGAGGAAGTAAGGAAGAGGATGGAGTATTCTTGCCAAAATTCTGACTAGGAACATTTCACATCAGCTTTATACGCTCTACTTTTATTCTTTGTCAACTTACACTCAATTAAATCATTAATTTATAAGCAATATTCCAAATATGCATAGTTTGACATTTCTTGAGAATGTCAAATCAAATACAAATAAATAATTTTTTGATTTTCACTATATATGCTTTGAATTATACAGTGATTCCATTTCTGGAGTATAGTTTCATAAAGGCTGTTCCTTCCATTCGTTTTGTAAAAATTCCCTGAAGACGTTCAGATAGAGATTGTATTTTGGTTTAATTTAACTACCTTCCTTCTGTGTCATTCTAAATTAGTTTTCAAGTATAATTATATATGACAAACCAATATTCAGTTGCTTTTAACAAGTTATTGCTAAAGGCACACATTTTACACAATATTAACTTTTCTTCCAGATCTGTAAAAATGAGCGAGAGAAATTTATAGCAATGGTGTTTTGAGTAAGCAAAGGGAAAAACAAACTACAGAGCAACATTACCATATAGAATATTTTGTGAATATTCCAGGATTCTGAAGCTCATTATCTGAGTTCTGAAACTCAGATTCTTTGTTGTAAATTCATTGTGAGAAAATATTGTCTCTCGCCATGTAAGACCTTTCAGGAGAACACTACAATAAGGACTAGAGCCATCCATTTTCATGTTCACATAAGAGGATCTATGTGGGACAAATTATAGTTTGTCCTCGTGTACATGATTGCTGCGATGGATTCTGCATTGTGTAACAAAAGAAACAGGCAAGCTAATGATCCTGGCAAGGGAAGACACAGATAACAAAAACCAGCTTGTTGTATTTTCCTTGGCAGTAAAAGGACCCAGTATATGAACACAATAAGGGATGTTGCTTATGTTAGAAGGTGGTGGTATCAGGAGAGAAGGTTAGTCTTGGAGCTTTTTTAGAAAAGTAGAATTTAGAGGCATTGGGTCAACCCTTAGTAAGGCCACCCCTTGTTCTTATCAGATGCTTCATTCTGACTGTAATGGTCATGTTTTAATTTGTTTTCCCATGTAATCCTTACATATAGCAATAACACTTGAATTTTCATAATGCTTTACAGCCTTCTCTAAACAGTTTATATTGCTCCCAACAATCTGAGTCCTCATTTTACCGACCTTGGAAGGATGGAAGGCTGAGTCAACCTTGAGCCAGTCAAAATCAAACTCCTGGCAGTTGACAGAATTAGCTTCCAGTACTGCATTCTAACCACTGTGCCACTAGAGCTCTCATATCATTTCAAGGGATATATGATCTGTAATCTTGCAGGTCTTTGGGACTCTTCTGTGTTTCTTTGGCAAGTAGCTCAGTGATCTTCTGATTTTCTATACCAATCAACATGCTTCACTGAATCTCTGTCCAAATCCTTTGATTCTTTTTTATTTAAGTGGGCCTTTTCCCCACAACAAGGCTTTACTGAAATGTTCAGTACATCCATTCATAATTTTTATATTGCAGAAATATAGAAATCAGTTTATTAAGTGATAGTTCATCAGAGGAGGAAAGTTGCAGCAGTATAACAAGTTGCTGGTACAGGAATAGAATAGAACAGAACAGAACAGAACAGAACAGAACAGAACAGAACAGAATAGAATAGAATAGAATTTTTTATTGGCCAAGTGTGACTGGACACACAAGGAATTTGTCTTGTGCATATGCTCTCAGCGTACATAAAAGAAAAGATACGTTCATCTAGAATCATAAGGTACAACACTTAATGATAGTCATAGGGTACAAATGAGCAATCAGAAAACAATATAAATATAAATCGTAAAGATACAAGCAACAAAGTTACAGTCATACAGTCATAAGTAGAAGGAGATGGGTGATGGGAACGATGAGAAGATTAATAGTAAACAGTTTTATTTATTTTATTTATTTATTTATTTCGTCACAACAATATATGTAGGTATCATACAAAAAGATTATATAGTATATAAACACATATTTGAGTAAATATTAGGAGTTATAAGCATATATATATATATATATATATATATATATATATATATATATATATATATATATATATATATATATATATATATATATATATATATGAGAAGAAGAAAAGAAAAACAATATGACAGGAACGGTAGGCACGTTTGTGCGCTTATGCACGCCCCTTATGGTCCTCTTAGGAATGGGGTGAGGTCAATAGTAGAAAGTTTTTGGTTAAAGCTTTTAGGATTATGGGAAGAGACCACAGAGTCAGGTAAAGTATTCCAAGCACTGATGATTCTGTTACAGAAGTCATATTTTCTGCAATCTAGATTAAAGCGGTTGACATTAAGTTTAAATCTATTGGTTGCTCTAGTATTATTGCAATTAAAGCTGAAGTAGTCTTTAACAGGAAGGACATTACAATAGATGATTCTGTGAGTTAAACTTAGGTCTTGTCGAAGGCGACGGAGTTCCAAGTTTTCTAAGCCTAGGATTTCAAGTCTGGTGGGATAAGGTATTTTGTTGTTTTCAGAGGAATGGAGAACTCTTCTTGTAAAATATTTCTGGACACGTTCAATTGTATTGATGTCAGAGATGTGGTGAGGGTTCCAAACAGGCGAGCTGTATTCTAGAATTGGTTTAGCAAATGTTTTATATGCTCTGGTTAGTAGTGTGGTGTTTTTGGAAAAGAAGCTACGCAAGATTAGGTTTACA
Source organism: Ahaetulla prasina (assembly GCF_028640845.1). Lineage (NCBI taxonomy): Eukaryota > Metazoa > Chordata > Lepidosauria > Squamata > Colubridae > Ahaetulla > Ahaetulla prasina. Next base: position 276,586,007 of record NC_080539.1, read on the forward strand.
ACTCTTAGAGCTTTTTTTGCTATGTAGTTGCAGTGGGCTTTGGCATTTGACATGAAAACTCCAAGGTCTTTAACGGGATGGGGGTCGTCAGTAAGGTAAGTAAGTAAGTAAGTAAGTAAGTAAGTAAGTAAGTAAGTAAGTAAATAAGTAAGTAAGTTTGACAGTGTTGAGGGAATTATTTGTTTGCAGAGTGATGGCATTCGGGATGTAATATAAAAGTAAAAAAAAATGTAAAAGATTGGCAAGGGGATCCTAAGGGGATCAACAGAAAGCAATATTCTTTTTTTTTTAGCCGATTTTTTTTTGTAGAACATAAAATAATCATTTTGAACAGAGTATCAGTCAGGTACATCTTTGAACAAGAAAGCAATATTCTTCATCATTATTTTATCATTGTTATAAAGAAGAGCTTTCAGATTTGTTTCTTTTCCAGAAGAAATTTTCACTTAAGCACAGTGAAGCATTTTTCACATTTGCTTTAGTTATGCAGTGATTGGGCAACAGGAGGGAGCATCTTGCCTTGTCAACAATTATGACCAGCAATCTGCAGCCTGCCTGGATTCCTGGACTTCAATTCAGTCCCAAAGGAAGATATCAGGGAAGTATTTCTATGGTGAGCCTTTTCCGCATCAGGATGGAGACTGATAATAAACAACAACAAGCCCCCCACTTTGCAAATCAAATCAGCTAAAAACAGCAAAAAGCAGAAATGTCCTCAAAATGAAACCAGAAGCCTCTTTCCCCTGGGGGCAGGGGAGGGACCTTTAGGGCAACTGGAGGAAGTATCTCTGCATAATATTAATTCTTAATATTAAGTCAAGGGAATGCTAAGAGCAGTCACTGGTTGGCAAGATCTTTAACTTTCTCAATTGTTCAACATTTTCCCCCAAATGAGTCAAGAGGTACACCTTACTGAAGGTACTGTAGCCAGCTTGATGGGAGAGAATGTATAAATGTAGAATATTTTACAGCTCTGACTGAAGTCATCTGGCAAGGTTTTGAATGTAACAGAGCCACTGCATTGATTCTCATCATTATTGCTTCTATACAATTGCTCTTTGAGTGAGATGTTTTCCGTGGATTTTGTTTTCTTTTACGCACTTAATTTTAATAACAGCAACTAGTCTACTTCAGTGAGTCAAGGATAATATAACCAGTACTATATCTGATCATGCACCAGTACCCTTTCAATTAATGCTAACTGAAGAGCATCCCTTTCATTGAAAACAATCTATCTAGAAGCCAACATATTTAGATAATAAGCAGTATGGAGGAAATACTTGCTGGTCCATGGAAACTTGATGATTACACCTGCTAACCCCAAAGCATGAGATAAAGTTATTAAGGGCATCATATAGCAATTTAACTTGGTTCTTATTACAGAGCTTCCAGCTTTGGGCAATCATGAATAACTTGGATCTGGAAGTTGACCTAAATGAGAATGATAAAGCTATGATAAACCACACTCTGGAAAGCAGGTTTAATTTAATATATGTTGGGAAGCAGGATGGCACTATAATAACATCATATTTTGATTAAAATAAATATCATACCTAGATTATTCACATTATTCATGAATGGTTCTGACCCATGTGATGAGGATCCTGCAATGGTTTATGTGTAGGTGATTTGAATTTAATGTGTACATTCCTTTAACACCCATGTAGCAGAGTGTGGATGCATATTTTTGTGTATGTGCATGCACACATGCACAGGCATGCAAAAGAAAACATTATTTTATTTCCAAGAATAAAAGCTACGATTAGTCATTCCAAGAAAAGAATGAAAACAGCACTGTGCTTGAGTTGCAAGAGAAAGGAAAACAAAAGGCAAAAGAAAATGGAGGTGAGTGAAATTATTTGTGGGGACCTAGAGGAAAAGATGGGGAAGAACCTTACTAACTGGCAAATGAACATTTTGACATTGGCCAGGACCACTATGAAGCCATTTGACAATAGACAACCCCTCACATTCATAGGAACTGTTTTTATGAGAGCATCTGCAGCAAAACTTGAAAGTTATCTATCAGCTCAAAAAGTTTGCACCTCCCTGAGCCAGAGGCAGAATTTATTCACACTTCCGAACTGGTGCCTTAAGCACTTAGCAGTTCTGTTACTATACCAATATTATTTATATTATACTACTCAGATTACAATAATAATAATAACAACAACAGAGTTGGAAGGGACCTTGGAGGCCTTCTAGTCCAACCCCCTGCCCAGGCAGGAAACCTTACACCATCTCAGATAGATGGTTATCCAACATTTTCTTAAAAATTTCCAGTGTTGGAGCATTCACAACTTCTGCAGGCAAGTCGTTCCACTGATTAATTGTTCTAACTGTCAGGAAATTTCTCCTTAGTTCTAAGTTGCTTCTTTCCTTGATCAGTTTCCACCCATTGCTTCTTGTTCTACCCTCAGGTGCTGTGGCAACCCCTGAGATACTGGAACACTGCTATCATGTCTCCCCTAGTCCTTCTTTTCATTAAACTAGACATACGCAGTTCCTGCAACCGTTCTTCGTATGTTTTAGCCTCCAGTCCCCTAATTATCTTTGTTGCTCTTCTCTGCACTCTTTCTGGAGTCTCAGCATCTTTTTTATATCGCGGCGACCAAAACTGAATGCAGTATTCCAAGTGTGGCCTTACCAAGGCATTAAAAAGTGGCACTAACATTTTACGTGATCTTGATTCTATCCCTCTGTTTATGCAGCCCAGAACTGTGTTGGCTTTTTTAGCAGCTGCTGCACACTGCTGGCTCATATCTAAATGGTTGTCCACTAGGACTCCAAGAACCCTCTCACAGGTACTACCATTGAGCAAGGTACCACATATACGGTACCTGTGCATTTTGTTGTTGTTTTTTTGCCTAAATGTAGAACCTTACTTTTTTCACTGTTGAATTTCATTTTGTTAGATAGCGCCCAATGTTCAAGTCTGTCAAGATCTTTCTGTAACTGGAGCCTATCTTCTGGAGTGTTGGCTATTCCTGCCAGCTTGGTGTCATCTGCAAATTTGATGAGTTCCCCATCTATCCCCTTGTCCAAGTCATTGATGAAGGTGTTGAATAATACTGGGCCTAAAACAGAGCCTTGGGGTACTCCACTGCATACTTCCCTCCATGTGGATGTAATTCCATTGAGGACTATACGTTGAGTGCAGTTGGTCAGCCAGTTACGAATCCATCTGATGGTGCTGTTGTCTAACCCACATTTTTCTGCTTTATCTAGTAGTAGGTTATGGTCTACTTTATCAAATGCTTTACTGAAGTCCAAGTAAATTATATCAACAGCATTTCTCTGGCCTACTAATTTTGTCACTTTTTCAAAGAATGCAATAAGATTAGTCTGGCATGATCTGTTTTTGACAAACCCATGTTGGCTTTTGGTTATTACTTTGTTTGCTTCTAGGTGTTCGGTGATTCGTTGCTTGATTATCTTTTCCAGAATCTTCCCTGGTATTGAGGTCAGGCTGATAGGTCTGTAGTTTCCTGGATCTGTTTTTTTTTTCCTTTTTTGAAGATGGGAACTACATCAGCTCTTTTCCAGTCCTCTGGCAGCTCCCCTGTGCTCCAGGATCTTTGAAAGATATAGTTCGGTGGTTCTGAAATCACGTCTGCCAGTTCCTTCAGAACCTTGGGGTGTAATCCATCCGGTCCTGGTGATTTGAACTCGTCTAGGGTAGACAGGTGTTCACTTACCATTTTCTTCCCTATTTTAACTTGTGTTTCTAATCTGTTTTTTGTGGTGCTGTTTTGATAGGTTGGATTGTTTTTTTCCTTTTGTGTAAAGACAGATGCAAAATATAAGTTAAGTAGATCTGCTTTCTCCCTGTTGCTTGTCATCTTCTTGCCACTTTCTCCCAGCAATGGGCCAATTGTTTCCTTGACTTTTTTCTTGTTTTTAACATGTTGGAAGAAGCTTTTTTTGTTATTTTTTACTTTTGTCGCTAGCCTTTGTTCATTGTGAGCCTTAGCTTTCCTCACTTCATCTTTACAGGCTCGGGCTATTTGCTGATATTCTGCCTTAGTTATTTGCCCCTCTTTCCACTTTTTATACTTGTCCTTTTTGTCTTTCAATTTGTCAGATAGTTCTTTATGCATCCATGCTGGTTTCTTTTGAGATCTATTATTTTTCTTCTTCATTGGTATTGTGCTAAACTGCGCTTTTATAATCTCACCTTTCAAAATTTCCCAAGCTTCTTGAGTTGTTTTCCCCTTGAGGATTCTCATCCATGGAATCCTTCTCAAGCTCTCTCTAAGTTTATTGAAATTAGCTCTCTTAAAATCCAAGACTCTAGTTTGACTTTGTTCTACTACTTTTATTTACTTAATGTCAAATTCCAATATTGCATGATAACTTGCCCCCAAGGTTCCTGTAGCTTCAACACCTTCTATCATTTCATCTCTGTTAGTGAGAATTAAATCCAGTATGGCTGATCCCCTTGTTGCCTTCTCTACTTTTTACTATTTTTACTCTTTTTACTCTTTTTACTATTACTGACTGGTTCTGTCTTGTGTATGTGACATATGTCTGTGTGGGTGGAAGTTCCAATTCCTCAGATTTCCTTTCTTATAAATTTGTCTAATATCAAGGTTTCATATATAACTGTCACACATCTCAATGATATTTAAAATGAATGCAGCAATGCAACTCAGACTAACAGTGACACTGTTTTTCATATGTGCGCTATTTTATGTGGGTTCATTAATTAAAGTTGGATCCCTTCACTTGAAATAGGAATATCAAAAGAGCATTTAACTGCACAGAAACTAGTTTAAACAATTCTGACTGAATGATTTAAACTGCATGCCATTTTCTTATATAAAAATTAAAATCTTTAAAAAGAGTTAAATTTTACCACATATAAGCACGTTTTTAATGATGCATTATTCGACATATCTTCCACTGTGACACATAAAACATTTCAGAAACAAACAGGAATAATTTCAGAAGTTATTCCTATCTATTTCAACATCACTGCAGTTAGAGGATTGCATGATAATAAGGAGAATTTAGAAAGATAATCAGGAAGTCATAAAAACCAGAGAATGAAATTCAATAAAACCAAACCAGTAATAAAAGAGGAATTAACAAACTACATTTAAAGCTATTTTTCTATTTCATTCAAGGCTAAGATTAAACCTAAGAGAACACACTGTGAAAAGGGCTAAAATTAGAAATTCCAAATGTTATAACTCTAAGTTTCATCAACCCCAGACAACATGGGAAATGTAATCCAACAGTTTGTGCAGATCCGAAGATCCCTGACTATTCTACAAAGAAGATCAGACTATTCTATAAATCTCTGCAATTTGCAAGCATTCAACTATAGATACAGTAAACCCACAATCCCTTCCCATTAGCCAAGGTGGAAGTGATAGAGCATAACATTCCAAATATGGATATGGAACCAGTTTTTCTGCCTCTACACCGAAGTAAGGTAAAATAAGTGAAGGTTTAAACACCATGATTAAAGAATTCATGTACAATACTTATCGACGATCCTAATTACTTGAGAGAGCCAGTTTGGCATTGGTTAAAGTAAGGCATCAGATTAGAAACCCCAGGATACTATGACTTCTACCCCAGGGATGGTATTTACTTACTTTCACTACCAGTTTGCAAATGTGAGCACATGTGTCCCTCCTCCACACATGCGCAAACAAAAATGGGACGTGATGATGTCTGGGTGGGTGGGTGGAGCCACCCACCACCGCCAGTGCTACCGGATCATGTGATCCAGATAGAGTCGGCTGAATTTCATCACCATTCTACTGCCACTCTGGGCATAAAGCTAGCTGCGGGAACCTGTGCCTGTTATTTTCTCCCAGTTCTGCGAAGGAAGCAATGGCAAACCACTTCTGAAAAACTTGCCAAGAAAACTGCAGAGACTTGGCCAGGCAAACTCCAAGAATTGACACAATTGAACAAAACAACAACAAAAAGTTACCTGAGCTTCTAAGAATAGAATAGAATAGAATAGAACAGAACAGAACAGAACAGAACAGAATAGAATAGAATAGAATAGAATAGATTTTTTTTTTATTGGCCAAGTGTGATTGGACACACAAGGAATTTGTGTGGGTGATAATTATCAGGTTTATCTTAATAGAGTATCCCAGGCTTTTAGGAAGTGGTTTGCCATTACCTCCTTCTTCCTAGGGCTGAGAGAGAGTAACTGATTCAAGATCATCTAATTGGCTTTGTGCCTAAGATATGATTAGAATTCACAATCTCCTAATTTCTAATCTGGCACCTTAACCACTACACTAAAATGGGTCTGTTTTAGATTGATTACAATAAATCATGTGACAATTTCCAGAATTATGAAAAATATGGTGATGTTTGATATCAGTCAAAATATTCTTGGTCTTATAAAAATAAGACACAGACAAAGGAAGCACAAGGACTAAGGAAGGGTTCAAGATGTTCTGTTATTCAGTTTGTTGATGATTTCATTGACAAAGATGTTAAATAAGACAAAACGTGAGTACTAACTTTCAAAGGAAGGTTTTTTTAAAAAAAAATATCTCCCATCTTTTTTATATAGACAATCTATATGCTAAATCAAAGCAAAACTGAAATCATGAGTATAGTTATGATGAAGACAAGGAATTGGAAAAAAGTTCTGTGAATAAAAATTGTCCAAAAAAATGCAAAATAAATTAAACCATGGTACCAATTGTTAGTGCGGCACTAAGCACAAGACTACAAGGACTTTATAGTTTGGATGGCCTAAACCTGGAACAATTTATGACAGCTCAACCACACACAACAGCACAGTTAAGTATCTTATGCATAATTAGATGTTATTTTTACAATTCCCAAGCCATTGGGTAGGGTTCAAATCACGAAGAAGAAAACCAATCAAGTTTGATACACGATTAGAGGAATTGGAATAATAATAATAATGAAATGTCACCAACTTCTTCCACGACAATGTTATAATAAAATAGGCTTAGAAATTCCACCATAAGAAATGCTATAGGACCCAAGGACAAGTTTGAAAACCAGAAGCCACCTTTTGCAGTAGAAAATAACTTTCGGTACACTATAAGCCTAATAGAAAGTGCTGATGAATACCTGCCATGGATATTTATATTGCAACCACTCCCTTTTCAAATGTTACTCTTGACAATTGAGTTCCCAGGATCCCAGTAAAAAGCTCTTCAAAAGCTTGACAAGAGCAATGTTGAAAAATAAAAAAATGTAGTGCAATCTTTTCCATCTTTGAAAAAAACACTCTATTCATCAAAAATGTCACAACTCAGATTGTAGTTTTTGCTAATGACAATTGCAGCCGACAATTACTAAGCATTGCAGCTGCTAAGCAAAACATGATGTGACTACGATGGCCTTATGACTTCACTTTTCCTTTGGTCATTAAACGAAGCATGAAATGTCTTCATTCTCTAGTCTCATCCAGGAAGTCCTCGACTTATGAGCACAATTGGGACCAGAACATTTGTTATTATGTAGTGCAGTGGTGCAGTCATTAAGTGAGGCATCAAGTAACTGCACTCAATTTTACAATCTATGCTGCTGTAGTCCTTAAGTAAGGTATCACGTAATCACCATTTGTGACCTTTCCTGCTGGTTTCTCCATTGACTTTCCTTGTCAGAAGCCAGTGGAACTGTTGCAAATGGGTATCATGTTACCACAGGACATTGCAACTATTATTACATGCTGGGTAGTTGCCAAGTGTCTAGATTGTGATCATATGACCATGGGGATGCTGCGATGGTTATAAGTGCAAGAACCAGTCATAAATCACTTTTTCAATACTGTTGTATCTTTGAATGAATGAATTGTCATAAATCAAGGGCTACCTGTAGATGTGAATAGGAGCTGGTACAAACTGGATCCTCTCTAATTACACCACTGATGCTTCTGGATATGTTTCTTTTCCCCTCCAAAAAAGAAAGTCATGGAAGGTGGATGGGGAAGCTTAACCTTTCTCCTTCCAGCTGGCATTGGCCCTGACACTTCTTTGACCAATATGATTTTTAATATTATGTTGTACTAAACTGTAAAAATGCAAGAAATCTTCACAATTTACCCACCATAAATGCAGGTGGGATAGTGGCCAAAATGGGAGCCAGCCAGCAGTTGCAGGTTGGCACTGGGTTTAACATTATTTTAAACCTGCCTAAGATAATATTAAAATATTATATGGCTCAGGGGCTAAGACGCTGAGCTTGTCGATCAAAAGGTCGACAGTTCAGCGGTTCAAATCCTTAGTGCTGCCGTGTAACGGTGTGAACTCTCATTACTTGTCCCAGCTTCTGTCAACCTAGCAGTTTGAAAGCACGTAAAAAATGCAAGTAGAAAAAACAGGGACCACCTTTGGTGGGAAGGTAACAGCATTCCATGCGCCTTTGGCATTGAATCATGCCAGCCACATGACTATGGAGATGTCTTTGGACAGCGCTGGCTCTTCAGCTTTGAAACGGAGATGAGCACCACCCTCTAGAGTCGGGAACGACTAGCATGTATGTGTGAGGGGAACCTTTGCCTTTTAAGATAATATTGGTTAGCCACTTAAAGAGAACCTGAGGAGATGGAAAGACTTAATTTATTCCTGAATTATCTATTTTTCATTTAAATGGGATTCTATATGCCTTTGCAAACTATTGGAGGAATTTCTAGATTTATAGATGATCCATTTGTTGATTAGGAACAATGGAAGCAAGCATTCCATTTGCTAAGTAATGTCTAGGAAAGAAAACATAAATATACAGTACTAGCATTAGTAATGACATCTGAAGCTGTCCTCAGAATATTGATAATGCAGATATGAGGGAATATTAATATATACTGTATAGGCTGGGTATTTCATAAGTCTATATTGATTTGTACTTCATTGAAATCCTCATTTCTTTCTCCCTGTATTTCCATTACACAGTTTATATTTGCCATACACAAAAAGAACACTAATGAAATTTAACTATTTGAAAGCAAAGAAATAAGAATGGAAGGCAACCCACAAGTATTTCTAAAGCTAGATCAACTTTGAAAACTTCAGTAGCTGTGTACAGATATATAGTTATTTTTGTTTGGTATTATATTTGTTAGGACCTATATATTGTATATTCAGAAATACAACATGAAGTATCAAAAGCCACAAATCAGTTTTGCCAAAAGAAAAACTACACATTGCCCTGTCACTTCCTATTTTTTCCTTCTACCATTTCTGCTAGCGTGGTTCACCGTAGAGAGCAAGATCTAGACAACTTTGACTTAATCTCCAGATATCTAAACAAGTTTGGATCTGATTAGTACTTGGATGGGAGACCACCGGGAAGCCATCTTGTTGTGAGAGAAAATAGGAAGTAAAAACAAAACCACCAAAAACTATTATGATAAATTTCTTCAGTAAATTAAGAATTCAGTAAATTAAGGGCCGCGGTGTGGCTCAAGGGCCGCGGTGTGGCTCAGGCTGTAAGAAGCCTGTTATTAAATACAGCTGCCTCCAATTACTGCAGGTTCTAGTCCCACCAGGCCCAAGGTTGACTCAGCCTTCCATCCTTTATAAGGTAGGTAAAATGAGGACCCAGATTGTTGGGGGGCAATAAGTTGACTTTGTATATAAATATACAAATAGAATGAGACTATTGCCTTACACAATGTAAGCCGCCCTGAGTCTTCGGAGAAGGGCAGGATATAAATGTAAAAAAAAAAAAGATATTTCTTTAAAAATGACATGACGATTCATGAATTCTGTAAATGGAAATTGTGCATTAATTTTGTAAATGGGAATATTACACGGGACTGGGGAAGGAAGACTAGTCTTTATTATTTTGTCCCTTCTCAATCACAGGATCCCTTCAGCTGGAAAATACAATTTTACAAAAGAATTGCAACAATAATAACATACATAACTATTAAGACAGGCTCAACATCAGTTGTTGAACAACCTCAAAGCTCTTGAAAAGAGATAAGCCACATTGGCTACAGGCAACTGAATATTACAACTTTGCTTCAGCTATCTGATTGAATTTATATTTTTAATATGTTTGCAGTCTTGAGTAAATAATTCATCTTAACTCTGGAATTAATTTGAGACTGTTTTACAATACTATATATTGAGGTAGCCAAGCTTCACTTATTCTCCACTCCTGCTGTGGCATAATTTGGTGCCAAAATAACAATGGTGGGCAATGTTCATTTTGAGATGAAAATATCCTACCATCCAGTAGGGCAGGGTTGAGGGGAGTAAAACCATCTTAATAAAGTGATTGAAGTGAATTAAATAAAGTAATTAAGGTGAAACCAGCATGGCAGCATAAAGAATCTCTGACAAATTGAAAGACAAAAAGGACAAGTATAAAAAGTGGAAAGAGGGGCACATAACTAAGGCAGAATATCAGCAAATTGTTCTGACCCAGCCTTAGCAGAAACAAGAAACAGACTCCTTGTCATGAAAAACCCCTCTTTATCTCCTGTGAATTAATGACATTCACACAACAAAAAGTCCAGGCAATAGTCCTTCAAAGAATTAATTATAGTAACAGACCTTATCAATTCTTTGTGATAGTTGCCAGGCCCTGAGCTCCCAGCCACAAAGCTGCAAATTAAGTTTTGGCAAGCGGTATTTGTGACACAAAATGCAATGAGCCAAAATCTTCAGAAATACAAACTGTTGCTCCTACGACCACCACTCCCCTTTCCTTTTATTTATTCCCCAGCTAGGGACGGGCCATTCAGCATCCAAATGTGCTTTGCTTCCCGAGTTGACTCCTTGTCCTCCATTGTTGTCCTCTCCTAACAGCTCTGTGCATACATGCATCTGGAACAGGCCCCAGCTGTTTTTCCTCCCCACTTATCTCAGCCTCCAAAGGCAGCTGCCTCTCCGGTGGCTGGGAAATGTCAGATGTCCCTGGCTCTATCTCTGCATCCAATGCAGAGCATCCATCAGAGCCTTCCCCAGACTCCAGAGCTGGTCCAAGTTCCTCCCCAATCTCCTTATCATCTGAATCTGCTGTGAGTTCCGCTGACAGCTGGCGGGACACAACACAACTAGCCTCAGCCTGCAAAGATGAAGTGAGGAAAGCTAAGGCTCACAATGAACAAAGGTTTGTGACAAAAGTAAAAAATAACCAAAAAAACCCAAAACCCTTCTTCCAACATGTTAAAAACAAGAAAAAAGTTAAGGAAACAATTGGCCCATTGCTGGGAGAAAGTGGCAAGAAGATGACAAGCAACAGGGAGAAAACTACATAACTCATTTTTTGCATCTGTCTTTACACAAAGGGGAAAAAACAGTCCGACCTATCAAAAACAGCACCATAAAAAACAGATTAGGAACACAAGTTAAAATAGGGAAGAAAATGGTAAGTGAGCACCTGTCTACCCTAGATGAGTTCAAATCACCAGGACCAGATGATTATACCTCAAGATTCTGAAGAAACTGGCAGACAAGATATCAGAACCACTGAACTATATCTTTCAAAGATCCTGGAGCACCTGGGAACTGCCAGAGGACTGGAAAAGAGCTCCCATCTTCAAAAAAGGGAAAAAAATAGATCCATAAAACTACAGACCTATCAGCTTGACCTCAATACCAGGGAAGATTCTGGAAAAGATAATCAAGCAATGAATCAGTGAACACCTAGAAGCAAACAAAGTAATAACCAAAAGCCAACATGGCTGTGTCAAAAACAGATCATGCCAGACTAATATTATTGCATTATTTGACAAAGTGACAAAATTAGTGGACCAGAGGACTGCTGTCGATATAATTTACTTGGACTTCAGTAAAGCATTTGATAAAGTAGACCATAACCTACTACTAGATAAAGTAGAAAAATGTGGGTTAGACAGCACCACCACCAGATGGATTCGTAACTGGCTGACCAACCGCACTCAACGTGTAGTCCTCAGTGGAATTACATCCACATGGAGGGAAGTATGCAGTGGGGTACCCCAAGGCTCTGTTTTAGGCCCAGTATTATTCAACATCTTATCAATGATTTGGACAAGGTGATAGATGGGAAACTCATCAAATTTGCCGATGACACCAAGCTAGCATGAATAGCCAACACTCCAGAAGATAGGATTAAGGTACAGAAAGAACTTGACAGACTTGAACATTGGGCACTATCTAACAAAATGAAATTCAATGGTGAAAAAAGTAAGGTTCTACATTTAGGCAAGAAAAACAAAATGCACAGTTACAGTATATGTGATACCTTGCTCAATAGTAGTAACTGTGAAAGGGATCTTGGAGTCCTAGTAGACAACCATTTAAATATGAGCCACCGGTGTACAGCAGCTGCCAAAAAGCCAATACAGTTCTAGGCTGTATAAACAGAGGGATGTAATCAAGATTACATGAAGTGTTAATACCATTTTATAATGCCTTGCTAAGGCCACACTTGGAATACTGCATCCAGTTTCAGTCGCCACAATGTAAAAAAGATGTGAAGATTCTAGAAAGAATGCAGAGAAGAGCCACAAAGATGATTAGGGGACTGAAGGCTAAAATATATGAATAATAGTTGCAGGAACTGGGTATATCTAGTTTAATGAAAAGAAGCACTAGGGAAGACCTTATAGCAGTGTTCCAATATCTCAGGGGCTGCCACAAACAAGAGGGAGCGAAGCTATTCTCCAAGGCACCTGAGGGTAGAACAAGAAGCAATGGGTGGAAACTAATCACGGAGAGAAGCAACTTAGAACTGAGAAATTTCCTGACAGTTAGAACAATTAATCAGTAGAACAACTTGCCTCCAGAAGTTGTGAATGCTCCAACACTGGAAGTTTTTAAGAAGATAATGGATAACCATTTGTCTTAAGTGGTGTAGGGTTTCCTGCCTAAGCAGGGAGTTGGACTATTTATTTATTTATTTTATTTATTATTCATATTTGTATACCGCCCTATCTCCCGAAGGACTCAGGGCAGTTCACAGGCAAATAAAAACATTTATATATACATTAAAATAACCATTAAAAAACTTATTCTAATGCCAAATATTAAAATATAAATATAAATATTAAAACCAATTTAAAACCCCTATAAATTTAAAATCTA